>NC_134779.1:58820313-58840313 GCF_046742065.1 Oratosquilla oratoria
GGAGGAGGAGGAGGGAGGAGGAGGGAGGAGGAGGAGGGAGGAGGAGGGAGGAGGAGGAGGGAGGAGGAGGAGGGAGGAGGAGGAGGGAGGAGGAGGGAGGAGGGAGGAGGGAGGAGGAGGAGGGAGGAGGAGGGAGGAGGAGGAGGGAGGAGGAGGAGGGAGGAGGAGGAAAGGGAGGAGGAGGAGGGAGGAGGAGGGAAGGGAGGAGGAAAAGGGGAGGAGGAGGAGGAGGGAGGAGGAGGAGGAGGGAGGTACTGGAAGGGAAAAAGGGAGGGAGGGAGGGGAGGTATGTTAGAGGTGGAGGGGTTGAGGAGGTAGAGGTGGAGGGGAGGGTTAAGGTTAGGTAGAGGTGGAAGGGGAAGTAGAGGGGGAGGTGGAGGTAAAGGTGGAGGTAGATGGAGGTAAAGGTGGAGGTAGATGGAGGTAGAGGTAGTGAGGGGGTGAAGGTGAAGGAGAGGGGGAGGTGGAGATAGAGGATGAGATGGAGGTAGAGGTAAGGGAGAGGGTGTGGTGAAGTGGAGGGGGGAGGAGGTGGGAGGTGAAGTGATGGGGGAGGAGGGGGAGGGAGTGGGTAAGGGAGAGGAAGCAAAGGGGGGAAAGAAAGTAGAGGGGGAGGGAGAAGTTGAAGAGGGAGAGGGAGGTAAAGGGGAGGGGGAGGTGAAGGGGAAGGGGACGGGGACGGGGACGGGGACGGGGAAGGGGACGGGGAAGGGGACGGGGAAGGGGACGGGGAAGGGGAAGGGGACGGGGAAGGGGACGGGGAAGGGGAGGGGAGGTGAAGGGGAGTGGGAGAGGGAGGTGAAGGGGAGGGGAGGTGAAGGGGAGGGGAGGTGAAGGGGAGGGGAGGTGAAGGGGAGGGGAGGTGAAGGGGAGAGGAGGTGAAGGGGGAAGGGGATGTGAAGGGAGAGGGGGAGGGGGAGGTGAATGGGGAGGGGGAGGGGATGGTGAAGGGAGAGGGGGAGGTGAAGGGGGAGGGGGAGGTGAAGGGGGAGGTGAAGGGGGAGAGGGAGGTGAAGGGGGAGAGGGAGGTGAAGGGGGAGAGGGAGGCGAAGGGGGAAAGGGAGGTGAAGGGGGAGAGGGAGGCGAAGGGGGAAAGGGAGGTGAAGGGGGAGAGGGAGGTGAAGGAGGGGGAGAGGGAGGTGAAGGAGGGGGAGAGGGAGGTGAAGGAGGGGGAGAGGGAGGTGAAGGAGGGGGAGAGGGAGGTGAAGGAGGGGGAGGGGAGGTGAAGGAGGGGGAGGGGAGGTGAAGGAGGGGGAGGGGAGATGAAGGGGGGAGGGAGATGAAGGGGGGAGGGAGGTGAAGGGGGAGGGAGGTGAAGGGGGAAGTAAAGAGTTGAGGGAGAGGTGAAGAGTTGAGGGTGAGGTGAAGAGGGCAGGTGGATGTGAAGGGGAGGGGGAGGTGAAGGGGAGGGGGAGGTGAAGGGGAGGGGGAGGTGAAGGGGAGGTGGAAGTGAAGGGGAGGGGGAGGTGAAGGGGAGGGGGAAGTGAAGGGGACGGGGAGGTGAAGGGGACATGGGGAAAGGAAAGAGGAGGAGGAGGAGGAGGAGGAGAAGAGGAGGAAGAGGAGGAGGAAGAGGAGGAGAAGAGGAGGAAGAGGAGGAGAAGAGGAGGAAGAAGAGGAAGAAGAAGAGGAGTAAGAGGAGTAGGAGAAGAGGAGAAAGAGGAGGAGGAGAAGAGGAGTAGGAGTAGGAGGAGTAGGAGGAGGAGGAGGAGGAGGAAAGGAGGAGACTAAAAAAGTGGGTAAGAAGGGGGATAAGGGAGTACGAGTGTGACAAGGGAAAAGAGGTGTAAAGAAAAGAAAAAATCGAAAAGAAATGGAATCAAACGAAGACCAAAAGAAAACAAAAAGGATTTGAAAGAAAATGGGGGAGAGTCGAAGGAGTGGCAAGGAAAAAAAAAACGGCAATAGAAAACGGATAGAGGTAAGGAGGACATCAACTCAATACGAAAGGGGAGAGAATGGGAATAGAAAAAAAGAAAAATAGGGATTGAAAAGAAGAAAATGTTTTGGAAGAAAACGGAATGCGGGTAACGAGCGTTTTGCTATAAAGAGCAATAGAAACATCTCTCTGAATCACACAACTAATCGACAAAACAAAGAGTACAGAGGCATCCGTATGTTGTACTGACACATATCATGATTTTGGTGATTTCCTTACGGACTGTTTCACTCAGCTTTGAAACTATATCAAACTCAAAAATATATAAACAAATGAGCAGATGGGCGGGGAGGTCAGCAGAGAGGAAGTGGGGAGGGTGGACAGAGAGGAGGGGATGTGAGCAGATAGGAGAATATGGGAGGGGAGGAAAGAGGAGAGGAGGGGAGGGGAGGAGAGGAGAGGAGAGGGGAAGAGAGAGGAGGGGAGATGGGCAGAGAGGAGGGGAGATGAGCAGAGAGGAGGGGAGATGAGCAGATAGGAGGGGAGGAGAGAGGAGGGAAGAGGAGGAGGGAGGGGAGGAGAGGAGGGAGGGGAAGGAGGGAGGCGGGGAAAGGGGGAGCAGAGAGGCGGGAAAGTATGAAGAGAAGAGGAGAGGGGTGGAAAGAGGAGAGGGGTGGAAAGAGGAGATGGGTGGAAAGGGGAGTGGAGTGGAGGGGAGTGGAGGGGAGGGGAGGGGAGGGGAGGGGAGGGGAGGGGATGGAAGAGGAGGGGTGGGGAGGGGTAGGGGAGGGGAGGGGTGGGGAGGGGTGGGGAGGGGTAGGGGAGGGGAGGGAAGGGAAGGGGATGGAAGAGGAGGGGTGGGGAGGGGTAGGGAAGGGGAGGGGTGGGGAGGGGTAGGGAAGGGGAGGGGAGGGGAGTGGGGGAGGGGAGTGGGGGAGGGGAGAGGAGGGGAGAAGAGCAGGGCGGCGGGGAGAGGAGGGGAGAAGAGCAGGGCGGCGGGGAGAGGAGGGGGGAGGAGGGGAAAAAAGCAGGGAGGCGGGGAGGAGGGACCAGAGAGGAAGGAAGGTGAGTATACAGGAGAGGAGGAAAATGACTTTCCTCCAGCAGATTAGATTCCTTCCCAAAAGCTGTGAACAGCAAATCCAGTCTCGAGGCAGTTATGGAGACGGACATGTAAACCATAATAAACTCTGAGGATATTATTGTATTTTATTCTTCTGTATTTACTTATTTATCTTATATATCTACTGTATCACTCTGAGCAACATGAGCCCCCCCCCCAAAAAAAAAAAAAAAAAAAATTGGACTCGTAACTATCCTCATTTGTTTCCAGAAATGACCGAGCCTGCTGAACGCCTGACCACAACAACTCCACAAGGATGGTGAGTGGAAGAGGTGGAGCAGGTGGAGGTGGATCTGATGGAGGTGGTCGTGCGTGCGGGAGTACTTGCTCAGTTATAGCGTTTACGTCTTGAAGCCGAGAAAGCCAGCGAGCCTTTTGCAAAGCCTTGTTGCACGCCGGGCAATGCAACTTTGTGGTTCGCAACGTCTCCAATTGCAAATGCCCTCCTCCCCCCTTCTCCCCCCCAACGCCCCCCCTGTCCTCTCTTAAGCTCCCCCTTCCCACGTTTGTCTCCCCCCCAAGCGCCCCCCTTCCCCCGTCCCCACTACGGACATGAAAACAGTTGTGCCACAAGAAGACTTGGGGAAATCTTTTCTCCTGGAGGGAATTTTTTTTTCTTCTTTTTTTTTCATTTTATTTGAAATAGTCTTTCACTGCGCCATTTCTGAAGACTTTTTATTCTTTTTCTTTTTTGTGCATTTCACATGAGGTAAGTTTTTTCTCGAAATGCCCTATGAGACATAGATAGAAAATTTATGTTTTCAATACTTTAAGGACTTTAGTAACGCCCCTACAGATGAGCATCTCGACTGTAGAGGAGGAAGAATCAGAGGCGGGAAGAAGAGGCATAGGCGGAAGGAGGAGGAGGAGGAGGAGGCAAAGGTTTAGGAGGAGCAAGAGAAGTAGGAAGCGTCGACGGAGGCGGATGGTAATGAGGAAGAAGAGGCAGAAGAGGAAGAGTAGGAGGAGGAGCAAGAGGTAGAAGAGAAGCACGAGGAGGAGGCGAAATATGAGGTGGCGGGAGAGGAGGAGGAGGCGGGAGAGGAGGAGAAGGAGGCGGGAGAGGAGGAGGAGGCTGGAGAAGAGGAGGAGGAGGAGGCTGGAGAAGAGGAGGAGGAGGAGGCGGGAGATGAGGAAGAAGAGGAGGCGGGAGAGGAGGAGGAGACTGGTTAGAAGGAGGAGGAGGAGGAGGAGGAGGAGGAGGAGGAGGAGGAGGAGGAGGAGGAGGAGGAGGAGGAGGAGGAGGCTGGCTAGGAGGAGGAGGAGGAGGAGACTAGAGATGAGGAGAAGGAGACTGGAGATGAGAAGGAGAAGGAGAAGGAGGCTGGAGAGGAGGTCGAGGAGGAGGCGGAGGAGGAGCAAGAGGAAGAGGAGGCTGGAGAGCAGGAAGAGTTCCCTGTTCTTCATCCAGGAAGCGGCCGAGTATTTTTACAGTTCACCAGACAATTGAGCAATATATTGATGCCCGTCGAGGCTCTGGTCTGGGGAGGTACATGGTCTCGTCCACAGGGTCTGGGTTATGTACTGGAGCTGGGGCTGACCTGGGTCTGAAGGCTTCAAGCGAAAGTACAGACATTTTTGGTCTTGGATTCAGACACACTGATGTAGTGTTACAATGTCTTAAAAAACAACAACAAAAAAACATAAATGCCTCAATTTTACGAGATACCCCGTCCTCCGCATGACGTCACCAGGTATATATGTATGGGCAGACCATTAGCTCGTTGCCATAGCCTCCGCTTCTATAAATGAAGTTGATTTAACTTTGTTGTGATGTTGAATAAGCATTGGAATCTAAAACGAATTTACTGTTAAGATTTTGGACAACAAAAAAAGATAATTAAATAAAAATTAAATTTCGATCACTTTTGGAAACCTTACCAAAAAATTCAAGTAATAACAGGAACCAATTTATCCTATTTAATTTTATTTATTTCATTTATCATTTTTATATATAAATTTTGGCTTGATCCAATGTTCAGAGGTTTTGGGTGGATCTCAAAATTTGTAGAAATTTAATATTTTCTCGAAATACTCAATCCACCACAAACCTATTCAAGTACAATCATTCTTCTCGCCTATCCTCCTCCTCCTCCTGCCTCTCCTCCTCCTCCTCCTCCTGTCTCACCTCCTCCTCCTCCTGCTTCTCCTCCTCCTCCTCCTCTTTTACCTCTTCTGCCCCCCTCTTCCTACCTCTTCTCCCCTTTTCCTCTATGTCCCCATTTACCAATTTCTTCAACTCAAACAACAGGCGAGCTCTACCCATAAACCACCGAACCATCAATTCTCCCATCAATCCTTCTATTCCCATAAGCGGCCGTGTGGTGTAACAGATAACACGAACGGGTGGTGGCCTAAATGTCCATAGTTTGGATACCTCCCAAGAACACAAAACTCTCTCTCTCTCTCTCTCTCTCTCTCTCTCTCTCTCTCTCTCTCTCTCTCTCTCTCTCTCTCTCTCTCTCTCTCTTTTCGAAAGGTCCTAAAAATCTATACAGGATGCACGCTCTCAGGTAAAAGAGGTCGCAGTAGAAAAAATAAAGAAACGATATATAAGATAAATAGGTAATAATGATAATAATGCTATTAATGATAATGATAATAACAATAATGACGACGACGACAACAAAAATGATAATGTAATGATAATAATAATGATAATAGAAATAACCATAATCATCATCATCATCATCGTCGTCGTCGTCATCGTCATCGTCATCATCATCATCATCATCATACCGATAGCGACGATGACACAGCAACAAAGAAATCGTTTCCCCTCACACCCAGGCTTGGCTGCAGGCCTTTACAATAGTGGCAGGTCTGAGCAGCCATATTTAGGACCAACAAGGGAATGAAACATAGGAGGCCGGAGGAGGAGAAGGATGACAAGGAGGAGGAGGAGGAGGAGGAGGAGGAGGAGGAGGAGGAGGAGGAGGAAGAGAAGGAGGAGGAGGAGGAAGAGGAGGAGATGAAGGTGTGGGGGGTAGGAGGAGGAGGAAAAGAACAGAAGAGGATTGGAAAGTTGGGAACGTAAAGACCATGGTAGGATAGAGAGGATAGGACGTATGGGAAGGAGGGAAGGAAGGGGAGGAGGGAATAAGGAGGAAAGAATGAGGAGGAGGAGGGGGAGGTGGAGAGGCAGGAAGATGGGGAGGAGAAGAGGTAAGAAGAAGAGAGGTAGGAAGAGAAGAGGCAGGGAGAGGAAGAGAGGAAGAGGGGAAGGAAGGAAAGTGACAGGAGGAGGAGGAGGAGGAAGAGAAGTAAGAAGAGGAGGAAGGGATGGGAAGGGAGAGGAGGAGGAGGAAGAGAAGCAAGAAGAGGGGAGGAAGGGACGGGAAAGAGGAGAGGAAGAGGAGGAGGAGGAAGAAGAGGAGAAGGGGGAGGAAAAGGAAACAGGAGGCTTGCGTGGCCTGATATGTCAGTCACGATTTGTCTGCAAGACTTCGGTAGGACGGGAGGAGGAGGAGGAGGAGGAGGAGGAGGAGGAGGAGGAGGAGGAGGAGGAGGAGGAGGAGGAGGAGGAGGAGGGAGGAAGAGGGAGATGAAAGGGAGAAGAGGAGGAAAAGGGGAGGATGGGACAACAGAGGAGAAGAGGGAGAGTGAGGAGAGGAAGAGAGGAAGAGGGGGAAGACAGGAAGGCGGAGGAGGAGGCTTACCAGGAATTGGGACAAGGAGGGGGACAGGGAGAGGGACAGGGAGGGGGACGGGGAATAGGAGTAAAATTGGGAGGAGAAGGAGGAGGAGGAGGAGGAGGAGGAGGAGGAGGAGGAGGAGGAGGGGAGCAGGAGGAGAGTAGGATAAGAGGGTTATATGAGGAAGAGTAGGAGTAGGAATTGTAGTGTAGGAGGGGGAGTAGGAGTAGGAGTAGTAGGAGGAATAGGAGAGGGCGATTGGGCATGGACATGCTTCCCTTCTTGATGATCTGGGGAGGTCTAGGTTGATAGGAGGGGAGAGGGGGGAGAGGGGGAGAACGGGGAGGTGAAGAGGGGGGAGGGGGAGAAGGGGGAGGGGGAGAAGGGGGAGGGGGAGAGGGGGGAGAGAGGGGGAGGGGAGAGGGGGAGAGAGGGGAGAGGAGAGGGGATAGAGGGGGAGGGGGAGAGAGGGGAAGACAAGGGGGAAGGGAGGGGGAGGGCAGAGGGGGGAAGGGGTGAGAGTAATATTGTGCAAGAGGCAAACAGGGACATGAAGTGTGAAATACTTTACCCCATTCAATACGGTTCCGTTCCTTACGTATTTCTTTCTGATTAAATCTTGTCGATTTTATTCCTGTGTTGGTTGGACTCAACAGAAAACGGGGCCTTATCGAATGCGGCCTTATCTAGTCTCGCGTTTCAAATTTAGCTGAATGGAATCGTCTGATATTACGAAGGATGGACGTCGCAAGGTGCGTCACTGTATTGATGGAGATGAGTAGAATATCGTATTCGTAAGCTGCACCACATATGTATGCTTGCACGAGTGTATGCAAATAAATGGGTTGCTTGCTTGTGTGCGTGTGTGTGTGTGTGTGTGTGTGTGTGTGTGTGTGTGTGTGTGTGTGTGTGTGTGTGTGTGTGTGTGCGTGTGTTACAAGCCCACACACACGCACGCACGCACGCACACCCACGCACGCACGCACCCCCCCCACACACAAACTCGTGGCGCAGTTGGTAAAGTTCCCGGCTGCCACTACGGCGGTCCGGGTTCGAATCTTGACCAGGGCTGAAGTAATTACAACATCGCTGCGCTGTGGGTTGTTACTCCAACTCTCGTGGGCAGAGGGCTGGTGTGTGTGTGTGTTTGTAAGGTCACAGCATTACCCAAAGATCGGTCATATATGAGCTCTGAGCTCTCCTCCGTGAGGTTAATAGCTGTCGATCACGAGTCCAACACGTGGTCCAAGACCATGGTGAAGCACATACATACACAAGCAGGCTAGCCCACTCGAGTACTTACAGAATAATAAAAAGCCCGTAAATAACCCTCCATTTACCATCAAGTCAAAAAAAATATATAGATAAATAAAAAATATATATAAAAAAACAGACAGGCACAGAAACAGACAGGCACAGAAACAGACAGGCACAGTCAGACAGACAGCCACAGTCAGACAGACAGCCACAGTCAGACAGACAGCCACAGTCAGACAGACAGCCACAGTCAGATAGACAGCCTGAGAACCAACCATCGCCAGCCGAGAACCAGACAGCCGGAAAACCCGACAGCCAGCCAGACAGAAAGACTGACAGGCCGTAAGACATCCTCAAAGGAAATGCACATCCGAAAACAGAAATACACAAAACTGTCGCCATGAGACAGAATAAAACAAAATAAAGAAATAGAAAAAAAAAAAAAAAATGGACGTATGCAGGCAGCTCCACCAGGCAATGGAGACGGGGGAAGAGAAGCCGAGGGTAAAGTAGTGGAAGAGTGTATTGGATAAAAAGGGGATAAAGAAGAAAGATAAAGGAGGGAGATAGGGAAGAGGAGAAAGGCGAAAGAGGAGGGGGAAGAGGAGGGGGAAGAGGAGGGGGAAGATGAGGGGGAAGAGGAGGGGAAAGAGGAGGAGGGGAAAGAGGAGGAGGGGAAAGAGGAGGAGGGGGAAGAGGAGGAGGGGGAAGAGGAGGTAGGGGAATAAGAGGAGGGGGAACATGAGGCGGGGAAACAGGAGGCGGGGGAAGAAGAGGAGGGAAAGAAGAGGAGGGAAAGAAGAGGAGGAGGGAAGGAAGAGGAGGAGGGAAGGAAGAGGAGGAGGGAAGGAAGAGGAGGAGGGAAGGAAGAGGAGGAGGAGACGGAGAAGGGGGAGGAAGAGAAGGAGGAGAAGGAAGCGGAGATGAAGGAGGAGATGGCAGAGGAATGGCAAGACGAGGAGGAGGAGGAGGAGGAGGAGGAAGTGGAGGAAGAAGTGGAGGTGGAGAGGACAAAGGAGGTATCAAGCCGAGACGCTGTGCACAGGCGAGGGGAAGACAGAGCAATAGATTCTTCAGAGTCACACAGCGTGTGTGCGCCAGAAAGGGAGTGGGAGGGAGGGAGAGAAAGAGAGAGGGGAGTGAGGGGAGAAAGAGAGAGGGTAGAGAGAAAGGGGAAAGAGAGGGGGAAGAGAGGGAAGAGAAAGAGAGAGGGGAGAGAGAGGAGAAAGGAGGGAAAGAGAGAATGGAGAAAAGGAGAGGGAGAAAAAAGAGAGGGGAAAAAGAGAAAGGGGAGAGAAAGAGAGGGGAGATAAAGAGAGGGGAGGGAGAGAGAGAAAAAAGAGAAAAGGGGATAGAGCTGGAAAAAGGAAAAGGGGAAGAGAGGAGTGGATGAAAGGAGGAAGAGGGGGAGGGAAGGAGGAAGGGGGGAGAGGGGGGAGAGAGGGGAGAGAACAGAGGGAAAAGGAAGTTGAAAAAATGGAGGAAGAGGGGAAAGGAGGAATGGATGAGGGGGAGGTGGGAGGAAGAGTAGGAGGGAGGCAAGAAGGGAAGGAAAAGATGGAGGGAGGATAGGACAAATCATGGAAAAGATGAAAAAAAAAGGAAGGAGGAAGGAGGACGGTGGACAGAGAAAGTATGAGGAGCGAAGTATGAGGAGCGAAGTAGTAGGAGGGAGAAGGAGGAAGGAGGAGGAAGGAGGAGGAAGGAGGAGGAGGGAGGAGGAGGGAGGAGGAGGAAGGAGGAGGAAGGAGGAGGAAGGAGGAGGAGGGAGGAGGAGGGAGGAGGAGGGAGGAGGAGGGAGGAGGAGGGAGGAGGAGGGAGGAGGAGGGAGGAGGAAGGAGGAGGAAGGAGGAGGAGGGAGGAGGAGGGAGGAGGAGGGAGGAGGAGGGAGGAGGAGGGAGGAGGAGGGAGGAGGAGGGAGGAGGAGGACAGAGGAGGAGGGAGGAGGAGGGAGACGGGAGGAAGCACGGGATAAGGAAGAGGGAAGAGGGAAGAGGAAACATGAAAGAAACCTCATGCATGATATTCATTCTCAATTTTTCTTGAAGAAAAAATAAAAATTCTTCACCGAAACGAGGTCGTCTTTTGACTCTTCTTCTTCTTTAGCCAATAGGGTTTCGCAGTTAAAAAAAAAAAAAAAAAAAAAAAAAAAAAATATATATATATTTTCCTCCTGCCCTGTTTTCTTAAATGTAGATTAGTTTAGCAAACACAAACAGCCTCTTTAGGGACAGTAGGCCTGTTGTTGTTTGTTCTTTCTTTGTGTTCCTTTGTGTACTCCATCTCTATCTACTCTTCCCCCTCCTTATCCTACTTTTTGGTAATCCTAGTTCCTGAGTAAATTTCTATAAACAAATGAATTACGGGCTATGTGATGTATACCACATACCACACTGATCCTGAGCTCTAAGAAACTAAATATAAGATAAAGTTAAATAGAAAATAATTAAATGAATAAAGAAATATTGATAAGTAGACAAATATAGAATAACTCGCCACACACCACACCGATTCTGAGAATTAAGAAACGAAATATGAAATAAATAAATTTAAATAGATAAATAATTAAATGAATAAAGAAACATTGATAAATAGACAAATAAAGATAAAATAACTTAGAAATGGGAATAGATAAAGGAAATTAATTGAATGATTGGGCTTCTGTCCACATCCTCTAGATGGCGATATACCAGAGTATAACAATTACCGAGGGAAGAATGCAATATTAAACCTTAAATGGCAGAGAGGGAGGGAAAGGGTGGAGGGGAGGAGAGAGGAGGAGGGAAGAAGGGGGAGAGGGGGAGGGAAGAAGGGGGAGAGGGGGAGGGAAGAAGGGGGAGAGGGGGAGGGAAGAAGGGGGAGAGGGGGAGGGAAGAAGGGGGAGAGGGGAAGGGAAGAAGGGGAGGGAAGAAGGGGAGAGGAGGAGGGAAGATGGGGAGAGAGGGGGAGGGAAGGAGGGGAGAGAGGGGGAGGGAAGAAGGGGAGAGAGGGGGAGGGAAAAGGGGAGAGAGGGGGAGGGAAAAGAGGAGAGGGAAGAAGGAAGAGGAAAGAGTGAAGAGGGAAGTGGAAAGAGGGAAGAGAGAAGAGGAAAGAGGGAAGAGGGAAGAGGGAAGAGGGGAGATTGGGAAAGGGAAAGGGGGGAAAGGGAAAGGGGAGAAAGGAAAGGGGGGAGAAGGGGGAGAAGGAAGTGGAAAAGGAAAGAGAGGGAGAAAGAGAAAAGGGAGAGAAGAGGGAGATGCAGACATGCACGTAGACAGAAAACAAAGCAGGCAGGTAGTAGGCAGGCTAGCAGGCAAGCAGGCAGCCAGAGAAGCAGGCAAGGAAGCAGTGAGGGATGGGGGAAACAGGCTAGAAGGTATAGGCAGGGTAGCAGGTAGGCAGGGTAGCAGGTAGGCAGGGTAGCAGGTAGGCAGGGTAGCAGGTAGGCAGGGTAGCAGGTAGGCAGGGTAGCAGGTAGGCAGGGTAGCAGGTAGGCAGGGTAGCAGGTAGGCAGGGTAGCAGGTAGGCAGGGTAGCAGGTAGGCAGGGTAGCAGGTAGGCAGGGTAGCAAGTAGGCAGGGTAGCAAGTAGGCAGGGTAGCAAGTAGGCAGGGTAACAAGTAGGCAGGGTAGCAGGAAGGCAGGGTAGCAGGTGGGCAGGGGTAGCAGGTAGGTAGGGGTAGCAAGTAGGCAGGGTAGCAAGTAGGCAGGGTAACAAGTAGGCAGGGTAGCAGGTAGGCAGGGTAGCAGGTAGGCAGGGTAGCAGGTAGGCAGGGTAGCAGGTAGGCAGGGTAGCAGGTAGGCAGGGTAGCAGGTAGGCAGGGTAGCAGGTAGGCAGGGTGGCAGGTAGGCAGGGTGGCAGGTAGGCAGGGTGGCAGGTAGGCAGGGTGGCAGGTAGGCAGGGTAGCAGGTAGGCAGGGTAGCAGGTAGGCAGGCTAGCAGGCAGGCAAACAAGGGGGCAGTCAAACGAGCAAGCAAGCAGCCATGGAGGCAAGTAAGCTAGAAAGCAAGCAGGCAAGTTGGCAGACTGGTATGCAAGTTAGCAGGCCAGTTAGTAGGTAGTGGGCCAGGCGGGTATGCAAGTAGTTAGGTACGGTGGCATAGTAGTTAGGCACCGTGGCTATCTAGATTCCTTTACTGATGTCATACATATTGTGGTCACTGTCATTCAGCACTTGAAACATTTAACGAAAATATAATTTAAAAATGCCCTTGAAAACCTGGGTTACATTCATTGCAATATAATACGAATATTAATAAATCAGCATATCACCCGAACATCAAACAATGGCTGACATCTGTGAACTTTTGCTATTCGTACAATTCGTACTTACCTTATTTTCTGGTAGGGGCATGCTTTGTCGTTTGCTGGCTTATTTAGAAGGATTTTCACTTTTATATAAACACACACACTATTAAATAATGGGTTAGATATATTTAATGAACGTTCAAAATCGATTAATTTTTCACAACACTTTTTAAATGTTTACCACGCGAACGACAACGGCGGAATGAATTGCCAACATCGAAACCATTTTCTAATTTTTCATATTACTTTCACTAAAACATCAATGAACATGCTAGAAATCTGAAAACATGATCAGAAAAATATTTGGTATTATTCTGGTAATACATTACATTCTCCGATCTATGATTTCGAAGTAAAAAATGACTACAAAAAACAAAAATGATTGCGTCGTCAATGTGTTGGATGAGGTGCCGTGTTCAAACGCCGTTGCTACTTGGTGAAGTGCAAACATTATCTCCGTGCTATTTAATACTCATTAACGCATGAGATTAACACCCATGTAAACATATGTACACGTATACATTCATACATACATACAACTAAATATCTATAGACATGCAGATCATACATATATACTTATATACACACATACATACAGTACATTTGTACAGACATACATACATATAAGCATGTATAACATGCATACATACGTACAAACATAATGTATTATGCACGTACACGTACATGCACATATATTTATTTATGCATACACACATGCTCTCATACGAACATACATAATACATACCTACATATAGTATATACATTCATATATGCATGCATACATAGGCTACCCCGTCTGGGATATTGGCTGCATGTTATTGTGGAATTAAAAACTGCTCCGGAGCATGTAGCTAATAATTTAGGGTTTATATGGGGCGCCCCTACGGACCATAGCTACACATAATTTGCCTGTGATAGAGGAAATCTCTAATCATAGAAAAATTATTATACTTTATTGTATTTCGACTGCCCTTCCATTATGCTGCCCCCCCCCCACTCTTAATACTGTCCTGTACCACTTCTCTGAATATTTATTTCCTTTTTTCGCCAAACCCTGTGGTAGGGGAGAAGAATACTGCCACTGAGTATTCCCACTTGAGTCTAAAAAGGCGGTAGCCCAAAGGAAAGTATTCCTTAAAAAAGAAAAAAAAAAAAAAAAAAGTTTGGGGGGAGTTTTCCAACCAGAACCCTAATGTTTGGGTCTTTTAATGTGCGAGGATGTAGTACAGATGAGAGTAAAAGGGAGGAGATAGGCAGAATGTTTGTGAGAAGTAAGATGGATGTGTTGGTATTGAGTGAAACTAAGTTGAAAGGAAGGGGCGATTTTGAGTTTGGGAGTGTAGTTGGGACAGTGTCAGGAGTGAAGAGAGGACGAGGAAGAGAAGGGGTAGCTATACTAGGAAGTGAAGGGGAGTCCAAGAGCTTCTATGTGGACTCCCCTTCCCTCGCCCTTCCCCCCCACCCCCACCCCATCCCTTAGGGGAGGTCAGGGACATCAGGTCAATGACCTCTGACCTGGGGGAACTCTGAAGGTGAATCCAACGCGAATGAATAAATGCCTTCAGGTTGTATGGTTACCAATTTTTTTTATGTATTTATCTATTTATTTCATTTATTTATTTATTTATTTATTCATTCTTCTCTCAGATGATTTTATTTATATGTGGAGCAATCTCAATGGTGTAATGGTTTGCCCATTCAATATTAAGGTCGATTTGTGTCATTCTGGCTGCCGTCAGGGGATTTTATTCAGTTTAAAGAAACCTCCAATAATCACAAAGTTAAGCCTCTGAGTCCTTGGACCAGAGTTTATGCTTAAATTTGCCTGATGTCAAGCGATTTTATTCAGCTGTAAGCAAACCCTTCGACTCGACTCTGTATTATCTACCTCACCAGACTTTTTTTTTTTTTTTTTTTTTTTTTATGCCAACTCAGTCAAGAAGAAAAAATATCCGAAACCTGGAGAGTTAAGGAACTCCCGAAGTAAAATCCGTCATGTCCGAACCCAATGGACCAAGACGAGCTCGACTCTTTGAGGTCACGCCAGAGGCAAGATAGATGGACTTCGGGAGCCTTGGAAGAACCTCTTCTAGGTCTCGAGGTTCTCTTTGGAGGTCACCATCGAACTCGCCCAAGAGGATTGAGTTCGAGTGAATTCCAGATGACCTGATGGATAGATTTATCACGAGAATAGAGATTGAGATAGAAGAATGGATGAATCAGAGGGGCTCTGTGATTGGAAATTGATGGATTGAGTGGGTGTGAGGATGTACGAGGAGATGGATGCGTGGATGTATGGGGAAGTCTGACGTGATAGATATGATAATTAGGGGATCACATTAAAGAGGAAATAGAATGGGTAGGAAGAGAAAAAGAGAAAGCAAAAGAGAGACGAGAAGTAGGAGGAAGGAGAGACAGGAATACAGACAAGGTCATCATATTAAGACAGCAGGGCAAGACTCGTAGTAGTGAATTTGAATTGGACAAATTCAGATATATACATAGTAGTTACACTTTTACCCTCAGATGAATGAAAAATTAATATATCAATTGGTTGTCTGAGGTGAGGCAGACAAGATTAAACAAACTCTCAAAAAATTGACGCACATCATTAATCTCACTCTCGCCGAAATCCAAGAGAGGGTAACATTCGTTACGAATATTCTCTCACGACTAAGACTAAAAAGATAATCTTTCTTTAGCCAAAACAAAATATATAAAGATAACATGTTAAATGGATCACTCAAATATTTTGTGAGGTTTTTTAAATGAACTGGATTTATGTCTTTAAGATTCAGTGCATGATACAAATCTTAGCTGTGGGTTCATATTAATTGCTGAAAAATATTTCTTGCAATTTAAGGTTGTTTGTGGACGAAATGATCCTGAGAGATTACGAGTATATTTCATGGCGTGATAGGTCATTCATTTTCATAATCTAGAATCTAAATCAGTTTTTCAGTGTTGCTACGTATATGATGTTATTTGAAGGAATGTATATATATATATATATATATATGTATATATATATATATAAACATATATACATATATTTATATACATATATATACATATATGTATATATATATACATACATAAGTGTATAAGTGAAACAGCAGAACAGTGGAACAGTGGAACAGTGGAACGGTGAAACATCAAGACAGTGGAAGAGCGAAACAATAGATTTATGGAATGTTGAAATGACAACGTTTCAAACTGTACCAGTGTTTACAAACATTAGTCGAGCATCTTATATATGTGATATATACATGTGTAGAGAGAGAGAGAGAGAGAGAGAGAGAGAGAGAGAGAGAGAGAGAGAGAGAGAGAGAGAGAGAGAGAGAGAGAGAGAGAGAGAGAGAGAGAGAGAGAGAGAGAGAGAGAGAGAGAGAGAGAGAGAGAGAGAGAGAGAGAGAGAAGCCGAAGTACAGCAAGAAATCACGTCCGCCATTAAGCGGCAAAAGTGAGCCGCGTTGAAAACCGTAAATCTCGGCACAGGTTTGAGTTGGCGGCTGTGGTGGCTGTGGTGGCTGTGGTGGCTGTGGTGGCTGTGGTGGTGGCTGTGGTGGCTGTAGTGGCTGTGGTGGCTGTAGTGGCTGTGGTGGCGGCTGTAGTGTTGGCTATAGTGGTTATGGTGTTGGCTGTGGTGTTGGCTGTAGTGTTGGCTGTGGTGGCTGTGGTGTTGGCTGTGGTAGCTGTGGTGTTGGCTGTGGTGGCGGCTGTGGTGTTGGCTGTGATGGCGGCTGTGGTGTTGGTTGTGGTGGCTGTGGTTTTGGCTGTGGTTTTGGCTGTGGTGGCGGCTTTGATTTTGGCTGTGGTGGCGGCTGTGGTGTTCGCTGCGGTGGCGGCTGTGGTGTTTGCTGTGGTGGCGGCTGTGGTGTTTGCTGTGGTGGCGGCTGTGTTGGCTGTGGTGGCGGCTGTGGCGGCTGTGGTGGTTGTGGTGTTGGCTGTGGTAGTGGCTGTGGTGGTGGCTGTGGTGGCGGCTGTGGTAGTGACTGTGGGGCTTGTGGTGGTACTTTTGGTGGCTTCGATAGATGTGGTGGTTGTGATGGCTGTGGTGGATGCGGTGGTGGCTGTGGTGACTGTGGTGGCTGTGGTGGTGGCTATGGTGGATCTGGTAGCTGTAACGGCTGTGGCGGTAACGGTACGTAGCGTAAAGACTGTAACGGGAAGAGATGGTGACAGTGATGACTGGCCATGACGGTGACAAAGGTAATTACAAAGGATACAACTAAGGAGTATTACAAAGCTGAATAAAGGACTTAGTATCCCTTTGTAGAGATAAGGGTTAACAAAGGCAGATCTAACGCCTTAGTTATGTTTGTTCAATGGTTATCAGAACTATATCAAAAGCCTTTGTTATGATAAGTAGCTTTACAGACTTTGTTTTGGTCTAAGAGAAACTTATGGTCTTAGTTTCAAAGCTTTCGCTAACCTTGTCGACCACTCTATACTAGAAAGGAGAATTCTATCTAGTTTTCTAGTTGAAGTTTAGCTGATTTAGTGGCTTATCTATAAAATCTCCAGGTAATTTC
Source organism: Oratosquilla oratoria (assembly GCF_046742065.1). Lineage (NCBI taxonomy): Eukaryota > Metazoa > Arthropoda > Malacostraca > Stomatopoda > Squillidae > Oratosquilla > Oratosquilla oratoria. Next base: position 58,837,029 of record NC_134779.1, read on the forward strand.
ACTAAGAACGCCAAACGAGGTTAGTAATATTCTACAAAGGGTCTTGACAAAATCTAGCGAAGGGTTTTAAGAATTACTGTCCTTTATACTCAGACGATAACCAAAATAATAACAAAAATGTCCTATTTACCTGTCTGTTTATTATTTAACTATACCTATGCATTTATTTATGTATTTTATTTACTAATTACATTATTATAGTTTTTATTTATTCATTTATTCATTTTCGGCATGCTCCGCCTTTGTAATCCTTTGTAAGTAATGATCGTTGCACTTAAACGGTCACCGAAACGACACGGGGGAAGGAATCAGTTCCCGCGTAGAAATTCGTCAAGAACGAGACCGTCTTTCCCTCGAAGTCGATAGTTTGAAATTTCCTTTTTTTTTTTTTTTTTTTTTTTTTTTTTTTTTTTTTTTTTTTTTTTTTTTTTTTTTTTTTTTTTTTTTTAGTGGGGAGGGGAGGAATGGTTATATTGCAATTGTTACTACTATTACAACTAGCACTGCTACTACTACTACTACTACTACTACTACTACTACTACTACTACTACTACTACTACTTTTACTCCCACTGTTACTATGTAGGGGCTTTAACCTTCTCCTCCTGTTGATTAAACTGTAGTAGTTACCACTATTACTATTACTGTTGCTATTGTAAATACTACTACTAATTTTACTTCTACTATTGCTGCTACTTGCATTATTACTTCTGCTATATTTTCTACTACTACGAGTACAATTGGATGGCTTTGATCTCTCCTTACTGACTATACTGTAGTAATTACTACTACTATTGCTACTACTAATACTACTACTACTACTGCTTCTACTACTACTACTACTACTACTACTACTACTACTACTACTACTACTACTACTACTACTACTACTACTACTACTACTACTACTACTACTATTTCTACTATTTCTACTACTACTACTACTACTACTACTACTACTACTACTACTACTACTACTACTACTACTACTACTACTACTTCTACTACTACTACTACATACGCTACTACTGCTACTATTTCTACTACTACAAGTACCTCAACTATCACAACTACTTCAATTACTACAACTATTACTACGGGACTATTACATCTACTAGTACGATGACTTCTTGTTAATATTTTCTCATTGCGAGTGATACTATTACTATTACCTCTACTGTTACTGCTACTGTTACTATTACTAATCCCTATCAGTATTCTGCTAATAGCATCTAATATCATCACCGTTATTTCCTTCGAGAATTCTGAATCGAGGGAAAGCAAGTACCACAATGGTCATTTTCGTCGCAAAGGCGGTCGCCTCCTCACATTAATCTTGAAGATTCCCACACCTCCACCCACCCTCCCACTTCCTCCATCCTACCCTCAGCCCCGCCCCCTTCCGCGGAAGGGGTGCGTGGAGGAGGAAGAGAAGGAGGAGGAAGAAGAAAAGGAGTACGAGGAGGAGGAGGGAGAAGAAGAAGAGGGGGAGGAGGAGGAGGAGGAGAAAGAGAAAGAGGAGGAGGAAGAAGAAGAGGAGTACGAGGAGGAGGAGGAGGAGGAGGAGGAGGAGGAAGATGAAGAGTAGGAGTAGGAGGAGGAGAAAGATGAGGAAGAAGAGGAGGAAGAAAAAGAGGAGGAGGAAGAGGAGGGAGAAGAAGAGGAAGAGGAGGAGGAGGAGAAAGAGGAGGACAAAGGTGAGGAGGAGGAGGAGGAAGAGGAGGAAGAAGAGGAAAAAGAAGAGGAGGAGGAAGACGAATGTGAATAGGAGGAGGAGAAGGAGGAGCTCTATTTGGCGGAGGAAGAGGAAGAGGAAGAGGAGGAAGAGGAGGAGTAGAAGAGGAGAAGGAGGATGTGGAGATTGGTGGAAGAAGAGAATGGTGAACATATGAACATAAGAATGAAGGCCTACACTAGGCAGCTCCATGTTGGGATGGAGGAAGAGCCGGAGTAGATGAAGGAGGAGGTAGAGTAAAAGTAGGAGGAAGAGGGTTAGAAGGAGGAGGAGGAGGAGGAGGAGGAGGAGGAAGAGAAAATGGAAGGAGCGTATGACAAAGAGGAATAAGAAAAGAGAAAATAGAAATAAAAAAATAAATGAGCGAAGAAAGAGAGGGAGGAGGAAGAGAAAGGAGTAGGGAGAAGAAGAAGGAGGAAGAGGAAGGAGGACGAGGAAGAATGAGGAGGGAAAAGAAAAAGGAGGAAGAGGAAGGAGGACGAAGAAGAATGAGGAGGGAAAAGAAAAAGGAGGAAGAGGAAGGAGGAGGGAAAAGAAGGAGGAGGTGGAGGAAGGAGGAGAAAGAAGAAGAAGAAAGAGTTAGAGGAAGGACGAGGGAGAAGAAGAAGGAGGAGGAGAAAGAAGAAAAAGGAGGAGGAAGAGGAAGAAGAAGAGGAGGAGGAGGAAGAGGAAGGAGAAGGGAAAAGAAGGAGTAGGAGGAGGAGGAGGAAGGAGGAGGAAGAGAAAGAAAGAGTAAGAGAAAGGACGAGGGAGAAGAAGAAGATGGAGGAGAAAGAAGAAGGATGAGAAAGAGGAAAAAGAAGAGGAAGAGGAGGAGGAAGGAGGAGAAAGAAGAAGAAAGAGTAGGAGGAAGGGCGAGGGAGAAGAAGAAAGAGGAGGAGAAAGAAGAAGGATGAAGAAGAGGAAGAAGAAGAGGAAGAGGAGGAGGAAGGAGGAAGAAGAAGAAGAAAGAGAAAGAGAGAGGACAAGGGAGAAGAAGAAGGAGGAGAAGAAAGGAGAAGAAGAAGGAGGAGGAGAAAGATGAAGGAGGAAGAAGAGGGAGAAGAAGAAGAGGAGGAGGAGTAGGAGGAGGAAGAGGAGGAGGAGTAGGAGTAGGAGGAGGAAGAGGAGGAGGAGGAGGAGGAGGAAGAAGAGGTGGCGGAGGTTCTACAGGACACTGACTTGGTTCCGCACTGAAGATTTCTAGCGTTGCATTGCGAGGAGAAGATGAGAGGAAGAAAGGAAGAGAGGGAGGGAGGGAGGAAGGTAGGGAGTGAGAGGGGAGGAAGAAGCAACAGGAGGGGATGATAGCAAAAGGGTAGGAAGGAAGGGAGGGAAGGAAGGAGGAAGAGGGGGGGTAGAAGAGGAATGGAAGTAAGGAGAATGAAGGGGAGTAAAGGAGGGAGGGAAGGAAGGAGGAAGAATGAGGAGTATGGGAGGAGGGATGAAAGGAGGAAGAAGGAGGAGTAAGAGAGGGAGGGAAGGAAGGAGGAAGAGAAAGGGGGTAAGGGAGGGAAGAAAGTAAGGAGGAAGAATGGGGAGTAAGGGAAGAAGGGAGGGAAGGAAGGAGG
>NC_134779.1:58857813-58860313 GCF_046742065.1 Oratosquilla oratoria
ATTAATAACAACTACAATGATAATAAGTAGAATGATAATTATAATGATAATGATGATAATGATAGTAGGAAAAGTAAAAGATATAATGATGATAACATAAAGATAACATTGTGACTATAAAAACAATAATAATGATGATGATAGAAGTGATCTTCATAACTGTAGCATTTAATGTACTCGGCTCTTAAATATTATTCTCACATTCCTAATATTTGGACAGATTATTAAGAGATTATTTATAAAATATATTTCTTAATAAATCCCTTTTGATGAATTATATTTTTTCTATTGTGTCCTCAAGTCAAACTTATTAAACTCCATTTTTCATTTTTTTTCGTATTGTTTTATTAATCTATACGTAATTATTATTTCAACGCTCGGTGCAGTCGGACTTTGCGATTATTTTTGACTTCTTAGAGTCTGTCCTCTTTAAGAAAACCGACTCAAAGAACTTCGGTTCTCTGCAAGGCCCTCAGCGAATGAAATTTATGCAACACTTGAGACTAAAATTGTTTATTCTGGCCATTGATATGCGATTCTATTTAGAATTGGCAGGAAGAGGAAGAGGAGGAGGAGGAGGGGTAAGAGAGGAGGAGGAGGAGGAAGAGGAGGAGGAGGAGGAAGAGGAGGAGGAGTTGTAACAAGGGGAAGGCAAGCGATCTGTGCGACGTAGGCAAGGTAGATGAACATATGGGGGATAGAAAAGGGCGGGAGAGAAAGAGGAGGAGGAAGAGGAGGAGGAGGAGGAGGAGGAGGAGGAGGAGGAGGAGGAGGAGGAGGAGGAGGAGGAGGAGGAGGAGGAGGAGGAGGAGGGGGAGAAGGACATTAAATATATCGATCTACAAGGTGGACCACGAGCAGAAGGCTTACTTAGAAAAAACCTGACCACATCGACAATATTTTTCCATCCATTAATTTGTCTATTTTCATTTAGTTCTTCAAGAACATATCTAGTCAAAGCCAAGAACTGATAAGGTAAATATATACAAATGACTAATCAATATAATGTAAATAATAGGGAATGATAGAGTTCTATCTGAATGATAAAGTTAGGTGAAGGATTGATAAAATGTATAATCGATTGATTAGTCGAATGTAACCATAAATAAAACGACGGGATTATATCTTATAATTAAATCTGGACAAAATGAGTAAAGTAACGGTTTTAAATGAATAGATTATATTCATGAAAATGTAAGATAATGATATACAAATGGATGAAATTGTATTACTGTATATATAGGCATTGAGGAATTTCATATAAATCGGTGTATCTATTGTAATATATTAATGTCAGGAAAATAAAAAATTAAATGTATATAGAATATAAGTGCATGATCATGGTAATCAATAAATGGTATAATGAAATTTTCAAACAATAAATGACAAGAAACTGCTCACAAAATTGAGTTGTAAAAGAATAGACTAAGTCAACAAACGCGTAATTTTACGATGAAAAAATGTACTGAGACTAGACAATAGATATAGGATCTATAATCATGTATGATAAATGATATATCTCAATGAAAATTTAAGTATAAGAATATAGAAAAAGGCATGAAAATTAGATTAAATTAGCTAATAAAAGATAGATGATTAAATGAATGATTAAAGAAATACAATAAAGAAAAACAATAAATGAATAAACAATGCATAAATAAGTGAATGCATTAATGGATATATAGGTAAAGATACAATAAGAATTAAATATGATAAGTATATATAAATATGTATATAAATATTTTACAATTACATATAGATGAATATCATATGTATATAAATATACAAAAAGAAATAGGATAGATAAAAGAAAATGTTAATGCTTTCTGTGCTCTAGTAACGTATAATGGGTAAATAATATATCATTCTTTTGTTGCAGGTGAAAGTAATTAGTGTTCTAATTACTAATGACACCGCTGGGATGACACATCACCGCACCTCCCCTTCACCCTTGCCGACTCAGGTTCTATACGAGGTCTGAACAACATCACAGGATGAGAGTGCTGTCTCTTCGTGCAGAAAAAAATCTCTTTTAGTTCAAGAACGCCACTCCTAGAGCTTCCGGGAGCTTCCGTGATTCACCTAAGAATTGTTGTCCATTCATGAAAGGAAAGAACTCTTTTGATTTCAGAACGCGACTTCGAGAGCTTCTGGAAGCTTCTCAGGTGTGCCTAAGAATCGGTGTCCATCCATTAAATGAAAAAATGCTTCTGGTCAAAGAACGCAACTTTGAGAGTTTCTAGTAGCTTCTGAGACTCGCCTAAGAATCGTTGTCCAATCATGAAAGGAAAGAACTTTTTTGGTCCAAGAACGCGACTTCGAGAGCTTCTGGGAGTTTCCGAGACTCGCCTAAGTGTCGTTATCCATTCTTGAAGTGAAAGAATTCTTCTGGTCAAAACACTGAACTTCGAAAGTTTCTAGTAGCTTCTGAGACTCACCAAAGAATCCTTGTCCATTCATGAAAGGAAAGAACTTTTCTGGTCAAAGAACGTGACTTCAA
>NC_134779.1:58885313-58890313 GCF_046742065.1 Oratosquilla oratoria
GTGTGGTGAGGTTGTGAGTGTTTTTTTTTCTTTTTGTGAGTAAATGTGTGTATTTATGGTTACTTGTGTTGTGTAGTCTATAGTAATGTGTTATGAGTATACAGGTATTTTAAGCGTCATACAATCGTTTTAACGCTATTTATCATGATAAAGGTTTGCACTTTTTATCACTATGATTTATTTTTCGCGTGTTTTTTATACATGACTGTTTGGGTATTTATACTTACGAGTATGAGTACGTGTGTGAGTATTTGTACTTACGTTTGTGAGTATATTTGTGATCACGTGTTAGAGTGTAGTTGTGGGCTATGTGTACAATGCGAGTGATTCATAATTTTTCATCTTATCATATACGCGATAAACTTGTTTTCACGATGATATTAAGATATTTCGTCAGGTGTGTGATTTGTGTTGCTTCGTGTCTGTTATCATGTCAAGCGTGATAGTGTGAGTCGTGATTTTAGATGTGTCTGTGTTTTTGGTGTGATAAGCTAGTTGTACAGTTTTGTTCAAAAGTTCCCTATAACCTAATGTTTACACTTATACGATATTTTCCTCAGATGATCTGATATTGACTGAAATAGCATTAATTCACTTTACACTATGAATCACCCTTTTTTTTTTATCTTGGAGGAAAATAATTTAATGGTTCTGAAACATATATCATATTTGTTGAATGAGGACCGAAAGGTGTTTCAAGGCTTTTGACCACAGTTGTACAATTTTCTTACTCCGAGGAAAGACTTTGACATAATTTAGGCCCGGGACACACGCCGGGTGCACGTGTGCCTTCCTCGGCAATACAAAAATCGCGCTATTTTGAAACTCATCAAGTAACGCGAGACAGAGAGCAAAGAAAGTTGGGGTGGGGGCGGGGGGGATGTTGGCACACAGTTGGAAGGGCCAAGGACACCCCCACCCCCCCCTTTCCTGCACTTCAGTGCCAAACCATCCCTCGACATGCCCGCACGTACGGCCAAAGACCGTCTTAAGATATACATGCCCAGTGGCCGCACACACGAAGTACCTCGATTCACACTCGTACGCACACACAAATTCTGTCACTGTTATAAGTCACTTCGAGGAGAGTTTGGGGTTGGGTGGTTGGCTAGAAGGCTTCAGGAGACTTTCTCCAAGAAGTCTTAGGGGAGAGCTACCCTTTACTTCCTGGGTTTCTGAGGAGGAAACCCCAGAAGGTCATTATAGGTCTTAGGGTCTCAGGAGAAGCTTAGCCTTCAGCTCTGTCCAGGAGAGATCCCAGTCCAAGAGGTCTCAAGGACCAAAAGAAGAAGAAAAAAACAAAACAAAAAGAAGAAGAATAAATTAAAAAAAACAGGTCTTCAGACCAGGGCACCTACCTGCGATGGCCATCCATGGGTAGAAGGTGTGATTGGTGGGCTGGTTCATCTGGGGATTGTTCTGTTGCTGAGGTTGTTGTTGTTGTTGCTGTTGCTGTTGTTGCTGTTGGGGCACGGGGGTCATAGTACACGTGTTCCAGGTCGGCGCATGACTGGTGCGGTCGCGAGGGGACGTTGAGGGGTCAGGTGGGTACCCTCGGACCCCAATAGGGTCCGGGGTACAGGTGGGACGCACTGACGGGGTCCCCCAGCCCCCGGTCATGTCCTTGGTGGGGATATAGCCGTTCTGATCTTTGGAACAGTCCAATTTGAAGGGGTTGGATGCAATGTGTTCTTGTGGGGGGGCGTAGAGCTTGCAGGACCCGGCAGAAGCATCGTATGTGTCTTGTCTAGGTGCTGGTTGGCCGTAAGGGCTGACGCTAAGCCCAAGAGGGAACCGATAGGCTTGGTCTCCGCCGGAACCTCCACCATAAAATCCGCCCTGTTCAAAGTAGGAGTTCATTGTAGTGGTTCAACGGGGACGTACACACCAACGCAACACTTGGGGAATGTAACACACACACACCACTCACGTGAAGCAAACAAACTACACTTCCAAGAATCCCGCAGGTTATTTTGAAAAAATTATTTTATTACTCTTATATTTTTTTCCGCAGCCTTCCAAGTCGCACAAGCTAAAAAAACCCGAGAAAAAGAAGATAGAGCACTAACACACCATCCAGAAATCTATAATTTTACCCGCGCTACTACACTAAGAGCTGGATTGAGTGTTCATAGCAGTCGCAATATGTAAACATACGAGCGACGGGGGCACCAGCAGCCAATGGCGATCAGTTGCGTCACGAGACCGCTGAACGACTGTGAGTGCAGTCTGTGTCCGCAGGAGTAACTAGCGCCGTGATGATGACGTCACGGCCACGAGAAGCTCCCCTACTACCTCCACCTCCGCCACCGCCGCACCATCACAGTCGCTACTACGTATACACCACACACACGAACCGACGCTTATCAGGAGGAGGAGGAGGAGGAAGAGGAGGAGTGGAGGTGGCCGCAGGCTGCTGCCGAGCTGGTTGGCGCACACTGGCCGAATGGAAGAGAGTAGGAACGGATCTTGGGCCCCGCCTGTGGACACACTGAGACGGCGCGGCCGGGGGGCGGGGCTACCTCGGAGGGCGGGGCGACATCAATCAGAGCCGCGCCTACTCTCCTCCCTCCCTCCCACCACCACCGCCTCCTCCTCCTCCTCTACACTTCCTATCTGGGCCGCCCACCTTCTTTCCACAGTTCCCCTCCACCCTGGCAATACTCCCTCACCTCCTCCTTCTCCTCCTCCTCCTCCTCCTCCTCCGACCTACCTGAATATTGCCAACCAAACCACCCAGCCAGACAGACACACAGCCTACTGCGTGTCTGTGTCTCGGTAGACACTGTCGTGGTGGTGTTTAGTGAGAGTGCAAGTGGCGGGGAGGACGGAATAGGGTAGTGTAACTGACTGGGGAGGCGTCTGACCTGATTAAAACCCTCAGGCAAGAACCTACGTTGATGGATAGTCTCTATTACATGACGCACCGCCTCGTTTCATATCCTGAATCATAATGATCAGAACCTTATTTGACTAAAATAGCAAATAAATTCAAATAAATTGACCAAGTAGCTGACCCTATCCGTCCCTCTTTAACCAAATGTCTCCCCCCACTCCCTTTACCTCCCCCTTTCCTCCCTCCCTCCCATCGAGGGGGATGGACAAGGAGGGAGTCGAGAATCCCCAGGAATCCAGTCGGGATAATGAGCTGGGACAAGTGTATATGTCGAGGGAATGTGGGTTGAGTACTTGGGAGTGAGACGAAGTGTGCGGGATGGTCACTTCTCTTTGGGTTCACGTCCTTCGGGAAGTGCTGGGATGGAATGAAGGAGGTGGGAAGTGACGGGAGGAGGAGTGGGTGGGAGTTGGGGGAGGACACACAAGATGTGGGAGCAAAGGCAAAGGAGAATATATTTGTGGGATGATCACTTTTGTTTGGGAGGTGAGAAGAGGGAGTGGGCGAATGAGAGAAAGCCTGGAAGGTGGGACTGGAAGAACGGGACCTGGAAAGAATAGGGAGTTGGGAGGAGGTGGTTGGAGTAGGGAGGTGTTCCACGTATGGGAACACAATATTCGGGAAGTTTTGCGTTGGGAACGGGTGAAAGAGGAGGAAGATGGAGAATGTGGGAGGCGGTGGATGGGGACTGTGGGGTGGAATGATGAGTGGAACGATGGAATGAATGGGATATGATGTATGCGTGTGTGTGAGTGTGTGAGACTCAACATGATCTTAGATTATGTGCTGGACTCGTGATTAACAGCTATTACCTTCCCGGATGAGAGCTCAGAGCTCATATACGGACAAATCAATGGATAATGCTGCATGTGTGTTTGTGTGTGTGTGTGTGTGTGTGTGTGTGTGTGTGTGTGTGTGTGTGTGTGTGTGTGTGTGTGTGTGTGTGTGTGTGTGTGTGTGTGTGTGTGTGTGTGTGTGTGTGTGTGTGTGTGTGTGTGTGTGTGAGAGAGAGAGCTCATAAATCATATGTACCCAATCTATGGGTAATGCTGTTAATTTACACACATACACACATAATCCTTGCCCATGAGTGCGCGCGTGCGCGTGTGTATGTGTGTGTGTGTGTGTGTGTGTGTGTGTGTGTGTGTGTGTGTGTGTGTGTGTGTGTGTGTGTGTGTGTGTGTGTGTGTGTGTGTGTTTGCGCGTTTGTTTATTTGTGTGTATAGACACTAACACATAGCAACAAGCCACTTAGAAAATATTTCTCCAAAAACTCTCCTAAAGATAAAGAGGTTTAATAGGGTCTCTGGAGGTAGTTAGGGTGTGCGCTTGCAGTTAGGGTGATGTGGAGTTAGTGGATGTTGGGAATGTGTGGATGAAGGAGGGGAAGGTGGAGACGTGTGGAGGAACACGGGGAGCTGGGGGCATGGGGAAAGGGGGGGTAAGTGCCGTGTGGAGGGGGGAGAAAAGAGTAGGGGGTTATTCTTGAAGTAAATCCTATATTCAGAATCCTTCGTATTCAAGGAAGTCCTTTCAACGGTGCCGTATATATATCATGGGATCTAAATGTGCTGAAATGCTTACTTCTCTGACTAAGTCTGACAAATAGTTTCATGAGTGGGGGCTGGGGGGAACTTCGGGGGCTTTGAGGGGCAAGGGCGGGGCTGGAAGAGCTGCAGACGGTATAACAAGTGCCTTCGTAGTTCCTCGGACAGTTGAAGAAGAAGGCGAAGAAGAAGAACAACTATAAGAAACAGAAGAAGAATGAGAGGAAGAAAAAGACAAAGATGAAAATGGAAAAGAGGATGAAGAAGAACAACAAAAATGAGAAGACAAAAAGAAGAAGCAGAAGAAGAAGAAGAAGAAGAAGTAAAAGAACAAAAAGTATAAGAAAGAAGAAGAAGTAAAAGAACAAAAAATAAAAATAAAAAAAAAGAAAAAAAGGAGATGAAGTAGAAAAATAGGAGGAAATAAAAAGATAGGTAGAAATAGAGAAATAGGTACAAGTAGAAAAATAGGTAGAGGTAGAAAAATAAGTAGAAGAAGAAGAAAAAGAGGAAGATAAAGAAGAGGAAGAAGAAAAAAGAGGAATAAAAAATGCAGG
>NC_134779.1:58895313-58897813 GCF_046742065.1 Oratosquilla oratoria
TATTATTATTATTATTATTATTATTATTATTATTATTATTATTATTATTATTATTATTATTATTATCATTATTATTGTTATTATTAATATTAATAATATTATTAATATAATTATTATTATTTCTCGGTGGTGGGCAGGTGAGCGAGGGTAGGGGTTGGTATAAGCCACATGAACGTAAATTGTATGTATGTATGTATGTATGTATGTATGTATGTATGTATGTACGTATGTATGTGTGTATGTATGCATGAATGTATGTATGTATGTATGTATGTATGTATATGTACGTATGTATGTGTGTATGTATGCATGAATGTATGTATGTAAGTGTGTATGTATGTTTAGAGGGCGAGGGAGTATAAGTCATGAACATGAGTTGTTTGTATGTATGCATGTGTGTATGTATGTATGCATGTATTCATGTATATATGTATGTATATATGTATGTGTGTATGTATATAGCATGTATCTATGCATGTATGTTTATACATATATATGCCTTCGTGTATACATGTATGTACACATGCTTGTTGGTATGTGTGCGAACACACACACACACACACACACACACACACACACACACACACACACACACACACACACACACACACACACACACACACACACACACACACACACACACACACACACACACACACACACACACACACACACACACACACACACACACACACACACAAGCACACACACGAGGTGTATAAAAACAGGGAATACTTATATGTATATTCTATTCCTTTTAGTACATCATGGAAAATCCTTTCACTAGATACTTAATGTTTGTTCTTTGGTCGAAGAATTTATTGCGTTTTCTTTGGTGATTTTTTTCTTTCTTTTACAAAGGACTGTGATCAATATCCAGCTGTGACCAAAAGCTATATATTACTGTCATGCAAAGTAAAAGCACAATGCATGACCCTCTTGTCGGAAGAGAGCAAGAATATGATTCTACAAAGTTTTCACTTTTTTTTTGTATTAAGGTTCAATGCCACAATACACTAAACCGAACTTTTGTGAATTTGAAGGTAACATTAAATATGGCGAAAGCACAGTAGTAGCAGTTGCTATGTGTGTGTACGTGTGTGTGTGTGTGTGTGTGTGTGTGTGTGTGTGTGTGTGTGTGTGTGTGTGTGTGTGTGTGTGTGTGTGTGTGTGTGTGTGTATGTGTGTGTTTGTGTGTGATTCACCATGGTCTTGAATTACGTGGTTTTACTCGTGATCGACGGTTTTTACCTCCCCGAAGAGAGTTCAGAGCTTATATGACCGATCTATGGGTAATGCTATGACCTTACACGCACGCACACACACACACACACACACACACACACACACACACACACACACACACACACACACACACACACACACACACACACACACACACACACACACACACACACAAACCCAGTTCCCTGCTCACGAGAGTTGGAGTAACGAATCGCAGTGCATAGAAACTGAAATTACTTCACTTGGGCGGGATTCGAACTCGGAGCGCTGTAGCACCAGTTGCGAACGCTACCACCGCGCCGTTGAAGAAAAAGAAGAAGAAGAAGCGGAAGGAGAAGAGGAAGAAGAAGAAAAAGAAGAAGAAGAAGAAGAAGAAGAAGAAGAAGAAGAAGAAGAAGAAGAAGAAGAAGAAGAAGAAGAAGAAGAAGAAGAAGAAGAAGAAGAAGAGGAAGAAGAAGAGGAAGAAGAAGAAGAAGAAGAGGAAGAAGAAGAAGAAGAAGAAGAAGAAGAAGAAGAAGAAGAAGAAGAAGAAGAAGAAGAAGAAGAAGAAGAAGAAGAAGAAGAAGAAGAAGAAGAGGAGGAGGAAGAAGAAGAAGAAGAGGAAGAAAAAGAAGAGGAAGAAAAAGAAGAGGAAGAAGAAGAAAAAGAAGAAGAAGAAGAAGAAGAAGAAGAAGAAGAAGAAGAAGAAGAAGAAGAAGAAGAAGAAGAAGAAGAAGAAGAAGAAGAAGAAAAAAAGAGGAAGAAGAAGAAGAAGAAGAGGAAGAAAAAGAAGAGGAAGAAAAAGAAGAGGAAGAAGAAGAAGAAGAAGAAGAAGAAGAAGAAGAAGAAGAAGTGGAAGAAGAATAAGAAGAAGAAAAAGAAGAAGAAGAAGGAGAAGAAGAAGGAGAAGAATAAGAAGAAGAAGAAGAAGAAGAAGACGAAGAGGAAAAAGACGAAAAAGAAGAAGGAGAAGAAGAAGAAGAAGAAGAAGAAGAAGAAGAAGAAGAAGAAGAAGAAGAAGAAGAAGAAGAAGAAGAAGAAGAAGAAGAAGAAGAAGAAGAAGAAGAAGAAGAAGAAGAAGAAGAAGAAGAAGAAGAAGAAGAAGAAGAAGAAGAAGAAGAAGAAGAAGAAGAAGAAGAAGAAGAAGAAGAAGAAGAAGACGTCGGAAGACCCTCCCTTCCCCTTGGGAGCTTTCTTTGCCCAGATGCCCTTAGGGAGTCCTAACTCAATCCTCTGGAGGGTCCTTATCGAGGGCAAGCCCTCATCCACGTAAACA
>NC_134779.1:58900313-58902813 GCF_046742065.1 Oratosquilla oratoria
ATATATACATATATATATATATATAATATATAGATATGTATATATATTTATATATATGTATATATATGCACACACACACAAACACATATATATATATATATATATGTATATATATATATATATATATATGTATATATATATATATATATATATATATATATATATATATATATATATATATATGTATATGTATATATGTATATCCTGTGTGTGCACGACGGACTCCCATGAAAAACATCATCCAAGACATATGAGTACACCACTTCGTTCTTTAAGAACTGTCTTTGTAAGTGACACCAGTTGATTTTATTCAGATTATACTAATCCCTTTGTATATTCGTTGGTTAAAAAATAATTAATGTTTTTATGAAAAAATAAACATTGAAGAAGAAGAGGAGAAAGGATGAATTTGTCACATTGAATTTAGTTCATTCTTCAATGTAACTATAATAAAGAATTATACTAGAATATTGTATGTGTCACTGGTCCATAGGGGTGTCATGGGTGATGGCATAATAAATGCATGGGTCAATGGGAGTAATTAACGGGGTGGATTTGTATAGGGGTCATGGGGGTGGTTACTGATTGGCATAGGGGAGTTTAGATAGTGTGGGCGGAGATAGGGGAGGGAGCTGAACAAACCTGAGGGGATGGAGTGCTCAGAGATGGAGGGGAGGAATGGAGAGGGAGGTGAAGAAGGGAAAGGAGGAAAGTAGAGGTAGATTAGGGAGGAGATATAGGTGGTGGAGATCAGAGAGTTGCAAATACATACATACATACATACATACATACATACATACATACATACATACATACATACATACATACATACATACATACATACATACATACATACATACATACATACACACACACACATACATACATACATACATACATACATACATACATACATACACATACATACATAGAAACCACTCCCACTAATTCCATTTCCTATATATTCCACTACCCTCCATCCTCCTCCCTCCCTCTTATCTTGGCACCTCCTGGATGTCGGGTCATCCCTGCATCCTGTCCACTGCCCTGGGTCAGAAGTAGTGCCGTTAGTTGAAAATACGATCAAGTAAAGAAGACAAAAGAGAAGTGGGTGAAAAAGAGTGAGTTTTGCATAAAACATTCATTCATTCATTCATTTGTCTATTTATCTATTCATTTGATAGGTTATGGTAGGAGAATGAAGAGAGGAAGAATAGGCAAAGTAGAGGAAGGTAAGGGGATGAGAGAAGGTAGGAATGGGAAAGGAAAGGAAAGGAAAGGGGAAGGGGAAGGAGAAGGGGAAGGAGAGAGATAGTTGGCAAGTAGGCGCAAATTATTTTTATTTCATTTCTATTTTGTTCTATTTTCTTTTATCTTCTTTTTTTTCGGAACATATGGAGATACTTTGTTACTGTTTTATCGTGTTTCATCAATACTGTTCTCGATTATCAGTTCAAAATATCAGAAATGTCCTTCTTTATCCAATGGACGACCGTACGTGGTGTCAGGATGAGGAGGTGGAGGAGTGAAGAAGAAATAAAGAGAATATAGGAAGATAAAGGAAGAAGAAGAGGAGTAGGGTGAGGAGAGGGATGGACAGGAAGGTGAGGAAGAGGAGGAGGAGGAGGAGGAGGAGGAAGAAGGAAAGGGAAGATGAGAAGGAAAATCAAGAATGGCAATCGAAGGTGGTATCTAAAACAGGCAAGAGGAGGCAGAGGCAGAAGAAGAGGAGGAAGTCTATGAAGAGGAGAAGGAAGAGGACTATGGAGGAGATAGGGGGTAGGAAGATGAGTAAGAAAGGAGGAGTGAGAGCAGATTTGTTTTACCAGTACTTCTATCCTTGTGGTCACTTTTGTGCCAAGCAGGATGAAAAGGAGGAGGAGGAGGAGGAGGAGGAGGAGGAGGAGGAGGAGGAAAAGGAGGAAGAGGAGGAGGAGGAGGAGGAGGAGGAGGAAAAGGAGGAGGAGGAGGAGGAAGAGGAGGAGGAGGAAGAGGAGGAGGAGGAGGAGGAAGAGGAAAAGAAAGAGGAGCTGATGAAGAATAAAGAGGAGGAATACGAGGGAGAAGGAATGGAGGAGGAAAAAGGAACAAGAGGAAAGGGAGGAAGGGAAACTTGTGGAAGAACAGAAAGATTAAGAGGAAGAGAAAGACAAAGAAGATGAGGATAAGGAGGAGGAGGAGGAGGAGAAAGAGGAAAAATAGAAAAATTCAGATGAGCAGTAAAAAGGGAACGAAGAGAAAAACGAAGAGGACGAGGAAGAGGAGCAGGAGATAGAAGAGGAGATGGAGGAGGAGGAGGAGGAGGAGGAGGAGGAGGAGGAGGAGGAGGAGGAGCAGGAGCAGGAGCAGGAGGAGGAGGAGGAACAATAGAAAATATAGAAGAGCAGGAAAAAATGGAAGAGAAAGGCGATGAGGTCGAGAAAAAAAAGGGTAGAAGAAAGAGGATAAGGAGGAGGAGGAGGAAAGGGAGGAAGAAGAGGAGGAATAGGAAAATACAAAA
>NC_134779.1:58917813-58925313 GCF_046742065.1 Oratosquilla oratoria
TATATAACAACACGCACACACGCACATATACACACATACACATACACACACCACACACACACCACACACAAACACACATACACACACATACACACACACACACACACATACACACACACACATACATATATATATATATATATATATACATATATATACTATATATATATATATATAATTATATTTATATATATACATATTTATACATAAATATATATATATATATATGTATATATATATATATATATTTATATATATATATATGTATAAATATGTATATATATGTATGTATATATGCACATATATATATATATATATATATATATATATATATATATATATATATATGACATACAGATAAACATTTGGATTACTGCCTATATAAGATAAGAATGATTTAAGAAAGAGAAAAGCACGACAAAAGGCTTTACCATAAGAAACTTGCCATGAAGTACACTTGAGTAATTTCCTTTTGTTTATATATACTATGTATGTATATATATATATATATATATATATATATATATATATGTATATATATATACACATAGATATATATAAATATGTATATAAATACATATATAAATATATATATATATGTATATATATACATATAAATATATATACATGTATATAATATGTATATATATGTATATATATATCTATAATATACAAATATGTATATATATATATACTTTCGTATATGTATATATGATAAACAATGTAACGTTAAAACAACTCTGGTATATGTGATTTTATACTATTTTATCTAATCTGTGAAATTTGTTTTCATTTGATCTGCTCTTGACATGTCCAGAAAAAATATTATGGAAAGGTAAAATAAAATTAAAGAAATATTAAAATAAGTTGAATTAGAATGAAGCGATATATAGTTGAAGAAACTAAAGTAAAAAAAAAAAAAATGATAATAATGAGAACAATACGAAATTAGATCAAAGAAATCAATATGAAAAAATATGTAAAAATATAAACACAGAAAAGTACCATAAAATGACACAGAAATAAATCGAATCATAACACAACTAAATAAAAAAATAAAAAAATAAGTGCAAACAGGACACAAAGCATCAACAAAATAACTGGTTTGATATATCATTGTAATTGTACCTGTCACACAACTTTTCCTGGGAATATGAATTAGCTATCTAATCTCTGTCACATCTAATAGTCATTTTCTAGATAAAACGATTCCCTGTCACGCAGAGGACCGGGAATCTTCTAGGTGATCTAGTACACTTAGATCTAGTTTAGCCTTCCTCTTTGGTCTCGTCATTACTTGTTGATAAAAGAATGAAGTCATATATTCGCAATCTGGTCTATCTTGCAAGGAGTCCGACTTATGTCAAGGAAATGAAAGGGGTTTCGGAAGCTATTATATTTGTGTGGACTTATGTTCGTACACATGCAAGTATGCACACACACACACATACACACACACACACACACACACACACACACACACACACACACACACACACACACACACACACACACACACACACACACACACACACACACACACACACACACACACACACACACACACAAACACACTAACAAAAGTATACATGCACCCGGACACATACAAACACTCACACAAGCGCGCACAAATAAAAGCTCACACATATACTGTATATATATATATATATGTATATATATATATATATACACATTCATATATATACATATACGTGTGTGTATATATATATATATATACACATATATATGTATATATATATATACGCACATATATGTATATATATACATATATATATATGCATATATATATATATATATATATATATATATATATATATATATATATATATACATGTAATGCTGCTTCGATGGGCTAATACTCATTCCTCCATTTCCTGACAACCGGTGACTACTCTCCTCCTCTTCTTCCTCCTCCTCCCCTCCTCCTCCTCCCCCTCATCTTCTTCCCATCCTGTGACACAGAATCCGACCCACAGTAATACATCACAGACAACGCTCTAATGGTTATTCCTTGATAGATGTATGGGATATCCTAAGGACCGTTGGTGACCACCTCGGGGTTGCGGGTTTCTGGTCATTGAAGATCGGTAGAGTAATTACTATTACAGAAGTATGAATGCGTTATGGACAGATATCCCCCTACTCTACCCCCTAAGGGTATTATTGCCAAGCCATGTATAAGAAAGGCCCGTCACGGTGCATTGTGGCCCATGCTTGCTCCACAGGTAAATACCAAACCATTTTCGGCCATCTATCACACATTTTTCATCCTAAACGATTTTACAAACAAGACCGACACTCGTATTTACAATAAGACACCCTGGGACAAATCGGGGACTGTGGGGAAAGGGGGGAAAGGGGTGGAAGAGGTAGGGGGACATTAGGCCCCCAACATATGGTATGGGGTGCATAGTCTCGTTACCTGATAAGTCACGGGTTTCGTTGAACGTTTCCTTTTCATCAATGGTCACTTCATTTCTTTCTTCTTCTTCTGCATACCCTTGGGAAACTATTCACTTCTTCTCCATCTCCTCCTCTTCCTTCTTATCAATCCCTTCCTCTTCCTTCTTTGTTTCCTCCTCTTCGTACTTTTTATATTCTTTTGTGCGTCTCTTTCTTCCTCCCTCTTATCCTTCTTCTTCTTCCTTCTCCTCCTCTTCCATCTTCTTTTCCTTCTCATCGTACTTTTTATATTCTTTTGTACGTCTCTTTCTTCCACCCTCTTATTCTCCTTCTTCTTCCTTCTCCTCCTCTTCCATCATCTTTTCCTCCTCTTCGTACTTTTTATATTCTTTTAGATCTTCCTTTCTTCCTCCTTCCTCTCCTCTTTGTACTCTTTCTATTTCCTCTCTTTTTCCTATCCTACTGCATGGTCCATTCTCTTGGTTGTTTCCCACATTCTACTAATCAAACTCTACCTTTTCCTCCAATCCTTTTTTACTTTACTCATGCCTCCTATTTGCTCCTCCCTCTCTCTTCCCTCCTCCCTCTTCCCTCCTCCCTCATCTCTCTTCCCTCTTCCCTTTTCCCTCCTCTCTCTTCCTTCCTCCCTCCTCTCTCATCATTCATCTAACCCTCTCTCTCCTTTAAGTTTGCCTCATCTTAAATGTTTTATTTTTCGTAAATTCTCTGATAAATGTCTGAGCTCGGATCACAGTACCTTTCTTAAACAAGGTATCACTTTCTCCTCAAAATTAACAAAGTAAACAACATACAAATCAAAAAGGAAATTCATATTCTCCCCGTCTTCTTTCATCACATCATTATTCTCCTTTCCCTTTCCCCCTTTCCCCACCTTATTTTTTCCTTACCTCCCCTATCCCTTCCACTCCCCCCACTCTTTTCCTACCCTTTTTTTTTACTCCCCTACCCTAGCCTATACTTTCCCCCCTACTCCCTTCCCCCCTAAACACACTCTTATTCCCCCCTTTCGTGACCTGGAGTTCCCCTTTCGACATTATCATTTCGCATCCCCATTTCCTAATCACCAAAACTCCCATAACCTCCCTAGGCTTTCAAGGCCTTAGATGTGTTTAGACTTATTAGCACATGTGCTGTTCTGTATTATCTACAGGTATAGGTCTACTGTGTGTGCCTGTGTGTGTGTGCGTATGTGTGTGAATATACGTATATATATATATATATGTATATATATATATATCATATATACATAAATACATATATATATGCATATATATATATATATACATATATATATACATATATATATGCATATATATATATACATATATATATACATATATATATAGTGTATATATATATATGCATATATATACGTATATATGTATATATATATATATATATATATATATAAACACACACACACACACGCACTCACGCACACACACGCATATATACATATATATATATATAGATATATACATACATATAAATATAGATATATACATACATATATATATGTATATATATATATACCCATACATATATATAAACATATATGTATATATATGTATATATCTATACATATATATATATATATATATGTATATGTATTATATAATATATACATTCACACATACACACACACACACACACACACACACACACACACACACACACACACACACACACACACACACACACACACGTCATATATGTATGTATATATATATATTTATATATAATATATATATATATATATATATATATATATATATACAGTATATATATATATATATATATATATATGTATATATATATTATACAATAAATACATACACACATACACACAGACACACGCGCACACACACACACACACACACACACACACACACACACACACACACACACACACACACACACACATATATATATATATATATATACATATATATATATATATATATACAGTATATATATATATATATATATATATATATATATATACATATATATATATATATATATATAGTATATCAATATGAATGCAAATATACATGTACTTACATATGTATGTATATATGTATGTATGCATAAATATATATAGAATACATAAGTGTGTGCATATATACATATACATATGTATGTATATATGCATACCTCAAAACGGAAGAACAAGAAGAAGCTTTGTTGACGATTACTCGATTTATTTTTAATCAATTTACGCGAGCATTCCATCAACTGGCATCTAATCTCACTATGGCTGAGTCCCACATAAAGTACCGCCAACCACCAGGACTCTCATCCACACGGGCCACTAAAACTCTCATATTTACGAGACAATTATAACCTATTATGTAGCTTAGGACCACCAGACCTCCGAGCCTCTGTGTAGTCTTCCCCCCCACCCCTCTCCCGACACCCTGTGTTCTTCGAATGGCCTCGGAAGCAATCTAGACACTTAGAATGTCGTTACTTGCTAATTGCATGACCAGATAAAAAGCATGTGTACATGGGTACAGCTTTGGATAAGACAAGCAACGACTGCCGGAACGTTTAAGTGCGAGTTTAAAAACTCGCCCCCCGGCAGACGGATGGAGTCCCGGGCTTGCGCGCGGGAGTCTTCTGTTTATAATTTTGTGCCCAAATGAATCCTCTTTTTTCTCTCTCTTTTTCTCTCTCTCTTTCTCTCTTTCTCTCTCTCTCTCTCTCTCTATCTCTCTTTCTCTTCTTAGGCTTCTCCTTTTTTCTGTATTTTTTTCTTGTTCTTGTTCTTCTGCTGATTATTTTTCATTATCTTTTTCTATTTCTAATACATTTTTTCCATTTCTTTTTGTTTTTGTTCTTCTTTTCTTTCTTTTTCCTTCTTCTCCATTTACTCTTTTTACTTCTTCTTCATCTTTTTTCTCTTTTTTTTCCTTCTTTCTCTTCACTTCTTTTATTCTTATTCTTATACTTAATGGAAGGTCTCTCATTTGCAATCCTGCTCTTACATGAGTCTCTACTTCTTCTTCTACTTCAACAAATATTTTTCTCAAATTTTCATGTAGATTCTCACGTTCTTTAGCTTTATAGTAGGGAGGGAAAACTTTCTCTTAAAGTCAAGTCATCATACACACGCCAAACCCAGAAAACTTTTTGCAACACTGACAGCGTTGCATATTTTTGCAAGCCTTCTTGGGGTGTCTTTGAAGTCAGCGTTTTTGTTCAAAGTCAGTCTTCTTTGTGATCTTGATTTCTATACAGTGAACAGTACAGTACGGATGACGCATCTACTGTACAATGCTAACCAGAATATATATATATATATATATATGTATATATATAATATATACATATATATACATACATATATATATACATATATATATATATGTATATATATATATATATATATATACATATATATATATACTGTATGTGTGTGTGTGTGTGTGTGTGTGTGTGTGTGTGTGTGTGTGTGTGTGTGTGTGTGTGTGTGTGTGTGTGTGTGTGTGTGTGTGTGTGTGTATGTATCATATATGTGTAGGGTGTATATTCACATGCATATATATCATGTATATATATACATTTGTATCATATGCACAGAAGAACATATTCATATACACCTACACATACATAATATATATATACACATGTATGTACGTATGTTTGTATCTATGTATTTTAGAATATTTCATTTTGATTCTCGGAAGGACCCAGATAAGACCTTATAAAATCGACCACAACAACATGCCATTGGGCTCAGTGATAAAATTCATAATATTTATTTAGATCACCACTAAGTGAGAGATGAGCTTCTGCGTTCAAAAAACTAGATATTTTTAGATTAACCCCTTCCTCTCGCGTTCACTCAGTTGCGCGTTCGAATCCTGCACTCCTCTCCGACTCCCAACAGTGACTGCAGTGACCTACCCCAAGAGTCCTAGTGCACAGGACAAAGTTGACGATTTCGGCCGCAGGCACTCAGCCACCTCCTTGGCACCGTCTTGGTAGCTCAAGAGTAAGAAGAAGCTTCAATGAATTCCTTATCTGACTGTGTCACTCATTGTCTTGGCTGGCACCAAACGACTTTAAGTGATCTTTGTGGCACTCTACCTGTGCCAAGAGCTTTCTTCAGTCGAAGTCTCAGTTCGTCTCTAATTGTGGATCTCACCCAAAGGTCGTTGGATCCCTTGGGAAGGGGAAGAGAGTCGTACCATCTAATGATTCTATTCATTATTGAAGTGGTCTCCGGAAAGTTTATAGATAAGTACGCACATGAACAGATATATAAATAAGAAAGTAATGACTAAATGTATGACTTAAAAGATATTTAGTGGATGTCCAATATTAGTGAGTGCTGAAGTGGTCTCCAAGAAACTAATGAATAAACGAATATGTATGTAAATATATAAATGAATAAATAGATAAGTAAATAGATAGATAAATAGATATAGAAGCAAGCAAATAAGCAATCAAATAAATGAAATAGGGGATACGTGAGAAAATAGGTTTAAAACCACTTGTCTATAATGACTTATTTACGCTTATATTTGTCTCTTTCTTTTATTCTTAGACCCACCAGGCGATTCTTTTCAGGTCATGAAAGCCTTTGTTGACACAAAATAACCACTTCAATTCTAAGACACCCCTTCCCAGCACTGTTCAGTCAAATATCAAATAATTCCATTCAGGAGAGACAGGAACCCTGGGATTCTAAGGGCTTGGATATAACAAACCCGAACATCCAAGCAACACGCACACCTCAGACACCAAGATGGCTACATCTAAGGTAGTTATTATCGTCTGTCTGTACACACGGCTGGCTGAAGTCGCCAGTCAGTGGCTGCATGGGGCGTGGTGGGCGTCTGATGGCAGTTTACGTCAGCTGTGGATGGGGGGTGGCTGGCTGGCTGACTGGCTGGCTGGCTGGCTGGCTGGCAGCTACCATCCACCATCCACCAGCCGCCAACCTCTCCCATCACCCGCCTCACTGCCCGACCCCACCGCGGCGCGCAGACTCTTCCCTCTTAAAGACTATTTTTGAGTTTTAGTCTACCAAAGACTCATTCTTCG
>NC_134779.1:58937813-58945313 GCF_046742065.1 Oratosquilla oratoria
TATCTAAACGAATCTTAAAGCTTCGAACTGAACTACATTGTACTGCCTCTGCAGGAAGTTTATTCCATTCATTAACTACACGGTTGGCGACATTGTTTCTATCCACTTCCAAATTAGATTTATTTCCTGACAGTTTGAGACCATTATTTCTTGTCGGATTCTCATTCAGTGTAAACATTTTGTTTCTTTTGATGTTGTCAATCTCCTTTGGAATCTTAAAGACTTGTATCAAGTCACCTCTGAGTCTACGCTTTTTTAGGGAAAACAGATTCATATGTTTTAATATATTTTCGTATGATTTATTTCTTATATTTTGAATAAGTTTTGTGCCTCGCCGTTGTACTTTTTCCAATCTGTCAGTGTGTGTGTGTGTGTGTGTGTGTGTGTGTGTGTGTGTGTGTGTGTGTGTGTGTGTGTGATATATATATATATATATTTATATATGTATATATATGTATACATTTATGTGTATGTGTATATACATGAGATGACTGTGTGTGAGTATATATGTATATATATATATATATATATATATATATATACTATATATGCGCACACACATAACGATTTATCTATACGATATACATATGTACATATTTATATAAGCTTCTGCCGTTCTGTGCATACGCACTTGAGGACCCGAGGTCTTCTCTTGGCCGTTCTTGAGGGGTCTTGTTTCATGGTCATAATAGCCAGACACACCTTGCACTGCCTAATAAGCGCCCTGGCTATAATCTGCATTACTGCCTGAGGATTTACTGCACCGGTTTCGTATCCTATCCGTGAGTGATGTAATCAGCGTCGGTGCTAATTGCCCGCAGGTTTGATGCATGTGTCTATTGACTGGGTCCTCATGACGAAGTGATGGAGTTCGGGGCACCTGGCCTCCTGAAAGAAGGATGGTCTGTTTGGTGGGGGGAAGAAGTTGCTCCATTTTTTTTTTCCCAAAGAAGTGACTTTCTTTCAAATTTTGAAAATAGGTTCTAGAGGCTGAAGTACTCCATCGATTTTTTTTTCCAATTCTTCAAGAAGTGACGTTTCTTCAATTTGTGAAAGAGGTTCTTGAGAAATTACTCCTTTAATTTTTTTTTTCTTTTTAAGATTCTTCAAGAAGTGTTTTTTTTTTTTAGTTTTTGAAAGAGAGTCCTGAGGACGAAGTGCTCTTTCATTTTCTTTTTCATCCATTTCTCTTTTTCTTTCACACATATATTTCTCCTACACTCTTTCATGTTTTAGGCAGTCTGACTCTCTGTCGCAGTGGTTCTCAACCTGACGTCCATGAACACCTATGGAACCGCAGCTCGGGGCCACAGTCTAACAAATAATGATATTTTGTGAATGCCTACCGATTCTATTCAGTGTTGAAGTGATATCCAGGAGGCTAAACAACAGCAATTCATAACTATGGGGTACATGGGAAAGAGGGTTGAGAACCCGTGGTCTATCTACTTATGTTGTGTCTAAGGCAGTGGTTCCCAACCTTTTCTGGCTTGAGGCACCCTTGCCAAGCCTTTCAGAAGTCCCCGGCACCCTTATTAGAAAATTTGAAATTTTAGTTTGTCAGTATTTTGTTGATTCAACATCATTGTAACAAAATTATGTCCCTGGATAATATGAAAATACTCATCTTTACACTGATGCTGTTTTAATAAACAAAAATGGATGACAGATAGAGTCGGTGATATGAAAATTATTTTTTCTCTGAATTTTGGTGGCGCCCTCAGTTGATCTCACGGCACCCTTTGGTGCCGCGGCACACCGATTGGGAATCACTGGTCTAAGGAGTGTGTACTTTCCCAATGACGCCAAAGCCTTACAATTTTTTTCTCTCCTCAAAGAAGAAGTCTTTATAAAATGGCCCACATTAGTAGAACCTTTCTCCCAAAGTCCTCTTAAAAGAATACATTTTTGTTTCTTTATCTTTGCCTTTCTATTTATATATTTATCAATTTTCTTATCAGGTTGTGTATTATCTATTAATTTTCTTGATTCATACACTTGTTTGTTTATTTGTTAATTTATTTGTTTATTTATCAATAAGCTAATTCATTTGCTAACATAGTAATAGATCCTTCAGGGAAAAGGCAATAATTTTCTTCTTAAAGAGTTGCTAAATGTGAAGGAGGATAGGGAGGGAAAAGTAGTTGCAGTGGAAAACGCTAATAAAATGACAGTCATGAGTGAGGAAAATGGAGGAGAAATCAGGATAGATGGAGTAAAGTTAAGATGATGAGAGCAGGTAAAGCACCTGAGTTGGATGAGTGTCATGCAAAATGTCTAAAAAAGAAGGAGATACAGTGGTGATGGACTGGCTGGTGAGGTTACTTAATGTTTGTTTAAGGAGGGTAAAGTACCGGAGCACTGTTGGAGTGCCTGTATAGTTCCAATTTACAAAGGAAAAAGGGACAAGTTTGAGTGTAGTAGTTTCATAGGGATCATTTTGTTAAATGTAGTTGGGAAGGCTTATGGGAAGGGTTTGATTGAGAAGGTTATGAGGGAAACAAAGGGAGTAATTGGTAAGGAACAGTGTGGGTTTAGGAGGGATGGGTGTTGCGCGGATCAGATTTTTTGTGGTAAGACAGATATGTGAGAAAGCTTTAGGAAAAAGTAAGGATGTTTTTGGGCTTTTTTGGATTTGGAAAAGGCTTACGATAGGGTAGACCGGAAGGCACTGTGGGAATATTGCATATATATGGGATAGGAGGAAAGCTTATAAGAGCGGTCAAGAGTTATTATAAGAGTAGTAGAGCTTATGTTAGAATCAGAAATGGAGAGAGTGAATGGTTTGAGGTAAAGATGGGACTTCGTCAGGAATGTCTTATGTCGCCTTGGCTGTTCAATTTATACATGGATGGGGTGGTGCGAGGGTAGTGGGTCGGGAACTGGAGATGGTTAATGAAAATGGAGGAAAGTGGGAGATAAGCCAGTTGCTGCGCTTGTAGCAGGATCAGAGGAGGGGTTGAGGAAGTTAGTGACAGAGTTTGAGAGGGTGTGAGAAATAAGAAAGTTTAAGATGAATGTGAGTAAAAGTAAGTTAATGAGATATTACAAGGGGAGAAAGTGGCAGCAGACTGGAAGTGAGTATTAAGGGACAGAGACTGAAAGAAGTGGATAGTTTTAGATACTTGGGTGCGAATGTGACAGGAAAGGGAGGAGTGGAGGTGGAGGTAGAATGTAGATTGAGAGAAGCAAGTAAATGCCTTGGGGGATTAAGAAGTGTAATGAGAAATAGACATTTGGGAATGAATGCTAAGAGGAGATTGTATGAAGGAGTGATTGTGCCGACAGCACTGTATGGGGCAGAAACATGGAACATAAGAGAGGAAGAGTTTAAATGTTTTTGAGATGAGGTGCCTAAGAGGTATGACATTGGTTACTACGCTGGATAGAGTGAGAAATGAAGAGGTGAAGAAGAGAACGGGGGTGGAAAGGGAGCTGGGAGATAGGGTTGATGAAAGAGTATTGGTATGGTTCGGACAAATGGAAAGAATGAGTGAAGAAAAATGAGTAAAAGAGGTATGGATGGTAGAGGTGGAAAGAGTGAACATGAGGGGCCGGCGAAGGACGAGATGGATGGATGGGGTAAAAGGGGCATTGCGAAAAAGGGGAATGTCTGTTGAGGAAGGACGGAAGAGGACAGAAGATAGAGACAAATGGAGAATGGTTGTGTATGGATAATGTTGTGATGCATGAGGAGAGTGGGTGGGGGATGGGGGTGAGGGAGTATGTGTGAAAAATAAATGGACGCAGCCCGAAGGAATTTCTCCTAATCTTCTCCGTTTCTGCATAATTTAAATACGCGACCTTGCTGTGGATGTGCTGTGTCTTGCTACATTGCTTCTGACCCAGGACAGTAGGCGAGATGCAGGGATGACCCGTCATCCAGGAGGAGCTAAGATAATAGGGAGGGAAGGGGGTGGAATGGAGTGGAGTATATGGGGAAGGAATGGGTGGGAGTGGTTTTTATGCCTTTGGTTTTTGTTACTTCCCTTGTAAGGAGAAAAAAAGCCTTTATTATATGTATTTACTTTTCCTTTTTAATTTTTCAGTCTTTTATCTTTATTGTCTTTATTCTTTGAGTAGGTTTCTTATGCCAAGGTGTTACAATAAAATCTGCTTATCCTGTTTGTTACGGTGTCCACACGACATGTTTGACCTGTATATATAATTTGGTTCCCTTACTTGGAAAGAGATCGTCCTTAAAGGAAGAGGTCGTCCTCAGAATGAGAAGTCTTCCTCTTTAATCTCGATATAGATAATCTGCCCTTGATGATTTATTCATTCATTTGCTGACACATCTCTTGACAAGACTCATCCTCGTTCTGTTCGGAGAAAGAGGTTCTCCTGAGGGTGTAGGAAAAGGCTGTCCTAAAGGTGAGAAGTCTTCTTTCTTGACCTCTATAGAGATGGTAATCTACTCTTGCTGGTTTATCTATATATCTTCTGACACATCCCTTGACAAAGCTCATCCTCGTTGTCTTCGAAGGAAGAGGTTCTCCTGAGGGTGTAGCTTCTTCTCGAGGAGAGGGTCTTCTCGAAGAGGGAGGTTCTTCTCGAAAAACAAAGTTCCTCTAGTTATCATTCCACTTCGCTGACCATGAACTTGGTAGTCTGCCCATTTTGAGTTTGTCGGATTTTCATCAATAGTGTCTACCAGCGATGAAGTAAGAGGGTGTCTTTTATATGGGAGCTTGACATTCATAAGGGATGAGCTTCCTCTTCTACATGAAGATATGTGATTCTGCAAGAAAAACTTCTTCGTCACTCTTCTTTTTTTTCACACTGCTTTCTTCTTCATCAAATTTGTCTTAAAAATTCTTCTTCAGATTTTTTCAGACTTCTTCTTCTTCTTCTTCTTCTTTATTCTTTTTTAGGCTGATTCCTCTTCACCTTTATCTTCCGGGTTTTTTTTTTTAGGCTTTATCTTCTTCATCTTCTTTATCTTTTCCCTTTTTTTTCTCTTCAGAGTTTGAATTTTTCTTCTTCAGACTTTTTCAAACTTCTCCTTCCTCAGAAATTTTCAGACTTTTTCTTCTTCTTCAGACTTCTTTATCTACTTCTTCTACTTCCTTTTCTCCTTCAGACTTTTTCTACTTCTTCAGAATTTTTTTCTTCAGACTTCTTTTTCTTCATCAGATTTCTTCTTCTGCAGACTTCTACTTCTACTTTTCTTCTTCAGACTTCTTCTTCTTCTTCTTCTTCTTCTTCATCAGAATTCTCCTTCTTCTTCTTTAGACTTCTTTCTCTACTTCTTCTTCTTCTTCAGACTTCTTCTTTTTCTTCTTCTTCAGACCTCTTCTTTCTCTTCTTCTTCTTCTATTTCTTCAGACTTCTTCTTCTACTTCTTCTTCTTACTCTTCTTTAGGCAGTCTTAACTCTTCCTCTGCCGGGCAGTCCTTCTCCCATCTTGACGTTCTACCCTAGTGAATATTTTCGTTATTCTCTCTTACAACATCATCTCCGTAACAACTTTTTAATTGTTACTATCCTTAGCCGTCAGCGTAGCCCTTTCCCATGGAGGGTTCTTCTTCAAAGAAAACGCGTTTTTCCAAGAAAAGTCCTTCCTCAGTGAGGAGCTAATTATATATAAAAAAAAAAAAAAAAAGTTACCCTGCTAAGGTTTCCATCTTCAAAGACAGAGATCACATTACGAGGTCTTCCTCTTCGAAGGAAGGGAAATTCTATTTCTCTAAGAGTCTTCTCGAAAAAAGAAGTCTCTTACTAAATAATGGAGGGGTTTAAGGGATCTTTCTCGTTGAAAAACAATGTCTCTTTGAGGTCCTCGTCTTCAAAGGAAGAGGTCTCTCTCTTTCTCTCTCACAGGATGAGCTCTCTAAAGCATTCCTCGAAGTGAATCTTCCTTTTCTAAGATCCTCATCCTTGTCAGTGAAGGAACTTCGGATGCGATTGGGTTCTTCGAGATGAGGGTTGGTTAAGAGTGGCGGACTCTGGAGGACCTGAAATTGAAATGTCGAAGAACACTTGAGACCATCTGATCGAGGACCTGGCGTCCGGATATCTCTCTTTGGCGTGAGTCTCTCCTGCAGCATATTGGAGTGACTTCGTCGTGTTTTAGAACTTAGGAGATCTCAGTATAACTTCAGGAACATGAAAAGTAAGAAGAAAGAGGAGGAGGGGGAGAAGAAAGAGGAGGAAGAGTGAATGCAGAGAATGAGGAGGAAAAGAAGGAGGAAGAGGATGGGGAAAGGAGGAGGAGAGGAGGAGGAAGAGGACGCAGCGGGTTAAGAGTGAGAGAAGTAAACGCTAAGGAAGAAATAGAGCAAGACGAGGACTAAGAAATGGAGGAGAAGGAAGAGGAGGAGGAGGAGGAGGAAGGGGAAGAACTGAAGGTAGGGGAGGAGGAGGATAAAAGGGAAGAACTGAAGGTAGAGGAGGAGGAGGGATAAAAAGATAAAAGGGGAGAATGGAGGGGAACTGAAGAAGGAGAGAAAGAAAGAAAAGGAGGATAAAGGAGAAGGAGGAGATAAATTAGTAGTAGTTGGGTGAGGAGGAGGAGGAGGAGGAGAAGGTAGATTAGGATAGGGAATAGAATTCAAAAGAATCAGGACGAGGACGAGGAAAAGGAGGAGGATGAGAAAGAAGAGGTCATAAAATAGTAATAGGAGTAGAAGGAGGAAGAGAAGGAGAAGATGAGTATGATAATGGGTGGAATCCAAAAGAAACAGGACGAGAAAGAAGAAGAGGAAATGGACGAGGAAGAGGAGGAGGAGGAAAAGGAGGAAGAGGAAAAGGAGGAGGAAAAGGAGGAGGAGGAGGAGGAGGAGGAGGAGGAGGAAGGGAAGCGAAGGAGGGAGTAATCATCCTTCATTGTATTTATGATTTGACAAGGATCCTTCTCCATTAAGTTTTCATTAACGAATTATCTTCACGCATGACTGGTATTTTGTACCGTGTAATGTTCTAATGGAAGCACGGGTCACAATATCGAAGAAAAAGTAAGAAGGTGCTTGACATCCTCATGTTTGCTGGGGAGGGGAGAAGGATGGGTTGTTAAGAAAAAAGGAGAAGGTAGAAGAGAAGAAGAGGAAGGGGAAGGGGGGAGGGGGAGAGAGTAGGGGGGTGGGGAAAGGGGGTAGGGGAATGGAGGTGTTGGAAAAGGGAGAGGGATGTGTTGCAAAACAGAAAGGAGGAGACGGAAAGGGGAAAATAAAAGAAGAGAAAGAGGGCAGGGGGTAGGGATGTATGTGGGGTGTGGAAGGGAGAAGGATGGGAATAAAGGAAGAGGTGGAAAAGAAGGGAGAAAGAGGAAGAGGAAGAGGAAGAGGATGGGGGTGGGGGGAAGGAAGAAGAATGGGTTGTTAAAAAAGAAAGGAGGAAGGGGGGGAAGAGAAGAAGAGGAGGAGGAAGAGGAAGGGAGTAATGGGAAGAATCGGGGTGAAGAACTTGTAAGCTACAAATTCTGGTTACTTTATGAATTATCGGTGGTTGAATCAAACACAACCGTAATGACGCTACAAAGAAGGAAATTCTGCTTCAGAA
>NC_134779.1:58960313-58962813 GCF_046742065.1 Oratosquilla oratoria
AGAGTGGGTACCGGTGGTTGGGGAACGGGTCGTGATAAGTTTGGAGAGAAAGGGGGAGAGGGAGAAGGTGTTGGTGTAGGGGAGGAGGGAGGGTGGGGAGAGGGGAGGGTGGGGAGAGGGGAGGGGGAGGGTGGTGAGAGGGAAAGGTGGGGGAGTAAAGGGGGTGGGTAGAGAGTCTGCACAGACTCTTTCGTAAAATGCGCCGCTCTGGGAGAGCAAGAATGCTTCTTCTTCTCTTTCTCCTCTGCGGCCAATCACGGGAAAGCCGCCGTATGTCTTGCGCCGACTTCTCAAAAACAGCGCCAGATATGTTAATGCCCCTCACGACGGCCGCGCCACCGGAGTCACAAAAGGCAGAGCAATGTTATTTATAGTGTTCTCGGAAATCAAATATTTCGCACGTTGTTTTTTTTTTCTGCTATCAGTATTATCTCTTTCTTTATGGTGTTTTTTATATATGTTTTATCTACTTCTGTTTATCTATTTTTTTCTTTTTTTTTAACAGTGAATGACGGAAAAGTAGTTTCTACTATTATTTTGATGGTCGGAAGTAAATTATTTTGAGCCATTTCTTATTTATTTGTGTATTTATTTACGTATTAATTCATTTAATTTTTGTATTGTTGTTATTAAGAAAAGAATGTTGCAGAAAAGCACGAAGAAGTGTTCTGAAGATGATCCAAGGCAGATGAAAATTTCTTGCAGATAGAAGAATGAAATTTTTCGAAAAAAAGGAAAATTATAATTTTGGTACGCAATGCTTATATTCAAAACGGTGATGTTTTTATATTTCAATATGACCATCGCCAGAATATTCTATTCAGGTTAGGAGAGAACCATTTAAAATCACATCGAAGTAAATGAAGATATGCAGATGGATGAATAGATAGATAAATAGGTAGATAGATAGACAGGTAGATAGATGGATAGACATATAGAGATAGTGATTGTTGTTTCTGCTGTATTCTGATACTGTTAAAGGTGTTATATTACTATGGCAGATAATTTTTTTGTTAGTGTTTTTGTATTTTCCATAAGTATTAATATCTAGTCAAGTCTGAGTAAGAGTTTTTGTAAAGATTAATAGAAGATTTAGGGAAAAATAGAAATGAAAACTAAACTACCTAATTAACTAACTAAATAAATATACAAATAAATAAATAAATAAATAAATAAATAGATAAATAAATAAATAAATATAGAGAATGAAATAAAATGGGGTAACACTCGATGAACACAACTATGGTTCTTATTTATTATGACTAAATCAATCTAAAGTAATACTACTCCACAGCTGAATAAAAATCACCACCCGACAACACTACAAAAAGTCACTAATAAAGTTGTTCAGCCCAGCAGATGCGAACACTTAACTCTTCACTCATCCTTACTATTATTGTTATTATTCTTGTTATTGTTCTTCTTGATCTCTTAGTTGTTGTTGTTGATATCCCAATCCATTCTAATTATCTTATAATAACACGACCTGGGTGATTAGTTCGTCTGATCTCAGTAATTGCTTGAAAGCCTCGATGGAGCTTGAGAGGACAAGAGTTATGAGTCGAAGGAGCCGTTGGACTCTCGAAGACCCTCAGGTCTTCATGAGTTTGCGCGATGTCGAAAAAGAGAGGACGCTAGATTCCTTAAGATTCCACACCCACACCACACACATATATGATATATATATATATATATATATATATATATATATATATATATATAATATATATATATATATATATATATATATATATATATATATATATATATATATATATATATATTAGACATTATGCATGGCATCCATCCAGACCAGGTGCCTTACCTGCTTTCATCATCTTAACAACTGCGTGTGAGCAAGTTGGTGACAGAGTTTGGGAGAGTGTGTGATAGAAGAAAGCTGAAGATAAATGTGGGTAAAAGTAAGGTGATGAGATGTACAAGGGGTGACAGTGGCAGTAGTCTGGAAGTGAGCATTATGGGGAACGACTGGAGGAAGTGGATAGTTTTAGGTACTTGGGTGCAAATGTGGCAGGAAAAGTTGGAGTGAAGGTGGAGGTAGAATGTAGATTGAGAGAAGCGAGTAAATGCCTTGGTGGATTAAAAAGTGTAATGAGGAATAGACATTTGGGAATGGATGCTAAGAGGAGACTATATGAAGGAGTGATTGTGCCAACAGCACTGTATGGGGCAGAAACATGGAACATAAGAGAGGAAGAGAAAAGAAGTTTGAATGTGTTTGAAATGAGGTGTCTGAGAAGTATGATGGGGGTTACTAGGCTGGATAGAGTGAAAAATGAGGAGGTGAGGAGGAGAACAGGGGTGGAAAGGGGGTTGGGAGATAGGGTTGATGAAAGAGTATTAGGATGAGTGAAGAAAGACTAGTAAAAGAGGTATGGAAGGCAGATGTGGAGGGAGTGAACATGAGGGGACGTCCTAGGATGAGGTGGATGGATGGGGTGAAGGGGGCTTTGGGGAAGAGGGGAATGTCTGTTGAGGA
>NC_134779.1:58982813-58985975 GCF_046742065.1 Oratosquilla oratoria
ATTTCAAACTTATTTTAAACGTGCATGCAAGCACACACACACACACTCACACACACACACACACACACACACACACACACACACACACACACACACACACACACACACACACACACACACACACATGGAAGCACATACACTGAAAAAATTGTAGTGGAAATCATGATTATTCAGATGTATACAAATCGTATTTAACTCCTGTAATCTCAGTTCTTCTTTACGTTACAGAAGGGCTTTATTTTAATTGTATTTTCTTATGTCTTTTGAAGTCCCAGCATAATTCTTGATCATGTCCTTTTTTTTCTTCTTCTTGTTGATATGTGCTCTGGGTACAGGAATGTCTCGACACCATCTAATTTATATCTTCGGCGAATATAAATCTCCGTGAGTCTGGTTCGAGCAGAGCGTGTGACATGGCGTCTGCAGGGTGCCTCAAGGATCTTCCTTGGCTCCTTCATTTTTTTTTTTTTTCTTCTTCCTATCATTTTCTCCCCGTATCGTCATCTGTTTGCGTCTCCTTGTGTTTGTTTGATTATTTATTGTTTATGTTTTTATCTATTTACTGTATTTGTTGTAATGTTATCTTATGTTTCCTTACTTTTTTCTTTTTTTTTCTTCCTATCATTTTCTCCCCGTATCGTCATCTGTTTGCGTCTCGTTGTGTTTGTTTTATTATTTATTATTTATGTTTTTATCTGTGTACTGTATTTATTGTAATGTTATCTCATGGCTTCTTACTTTCTATCTATTAATTTCTTTTTCTTCCTATCATTTTCTCCCCGTATCGTCACCTGTTTGCGTCTCCTTGTGTTTGTTTTATTATTTATTGTTTATGTTTTTTTTATCTATTTACTGTATTTATTGTAATGTTATCTCATGTTTCCTTACTTTTTATCTATTTTTTTCCTATCATTTTCTCCCCGTATCGTCATCTGTTTGCGTCTCCTTGTGTTTGTTTTATTATTTATTATTTATGTTTTTATCTATTTACTGTAATGTTATTTCATGGCTCCTTATTTTTATCTATTAATTTTCTTTTCTTCCTATCATTTTCTCCCCCTATCGTCATCTGTTTGCGTCACCTTGTGTTTGTTTTATTATTTATTATTTATGTTTTTATCTATTCACTGTATTTGTTGTAATATTATATCATGTTTCCTTACTTTTTATCTATTAATTTTCTTTTCTTCCCATCATTTTCTCCCCTTATCGTCACCTGTTTGGGTCTCCTTGTGTTTATTCTATTATTTATTATTTATGTTTTTATCTGTTTATTGTATTTATTGTAATGTTATCTCATGGCTTCTTATTTTTTATCTATTGATTTTCTTTTCTTCCTATCATTTTCTCCCCTTATCGTCACCTGTTTGCGTCTCCTTGTGTTTGTTTTATTATTTATTATTTATGTTTTTATCTATTTACTGTATTTATTATATTATTTCATGGCTCCTTACTTTTTATCTATTAATTTTCTTTTCTTCCTATCATTTTCTCCCCTTATCGTCACCTTTTTGCGTCTCCTTGTGTTTATTTTATTATTTATTATTTATGTTTTTATCTATTTACTGTATTTACTATAATATTATTTCATGGCTCCTTACTTTTTATCTATTAATTTTATTTTTGTATAATCAACAGTTTGCTCATTGGCGTTCTTGCGTTTATCCTTGTGATTAGTTTTGTTATCTTTTATCTATGAATTCATTTATCGTATCTATCTACTGATTTGAAGGTTACCTTAACTTCTTTTTTATTAATTTTTGTCTACGTATAAGCAATTATT
Source organism: Oratosquilla oratoria (assembly GCF_046742065.1). Lineage (NCBI taxonomy): Eukaryota > Metazoa > Arthropoda > Malacostraca > Stomatopoda > Squillidae > Oratosquilla > Oratosquilla oratoria. The sequence continues at coordinate 58,984,597 of NC_134779.1, forward strand.
TGCTTATTAGTTTATTTGGGTTTGTCTTTGTGCTTATTTTGTTTTCATCTGTATATTGACTCATCTACTTCTCTGATTACTCATTCTTTCGTTTTTTTAATATTTGATTTTTGCTCAATCTATATCATTATTAATTTGCTTGTCTATCAACTTACTGTACATTCTTATCTGTGTATGGATACTTATCTAATTGGGTATTTATTAACCTAAAGATTTTTATTTTTGCTCAATCTATATCATTATTAACTTGCTTATCTATCAACTTACTGTACATTCTTATCTGTGTATGGATACTTATCTAATTGGATATTTATAAACCTAAAAATTCATTGATAAATCCTTTTCTGTTGTCATTATCATTACCATTTTATCATGATAATAATCCTTACAAATAGGATTAGCATAATGAATTATAGATGTATTCATTCACTAATTTCTTAATTCAGTCTGTTCAGTTATTTACATATTATGATCCACATCGTGCATTAGGTCCTCTTGTGGTATATTCTCTTATTTACCCAATTATTTCATAAAGAAATCATATTAGTAATTTCTATTTTCTTTTTCATCGATTTATAATTTTGCAATAATTTTTTTCGTTATATCATAAACTATTTTTTTTATTACCATTATGGTTTGTCTTATTGAATATTCATATGATTTCCCAGTGTAATGAATTTCCAAAATTTGGAAAGAAAAATACCGACATTTGGAAAAAACCCAAAAAAGAAATGATAAGAAGATAAGATAAACAAATAAATACATGAAAAATAAATAAATAGATAAATAGATAAATAGATATATATCAAAAACAAAAATAATTGAAATCATTTTCTTCCGATTAATGAAACTTCTCAAAATTAGATGTTTACAACACAGGTATCTGTAAGTACATCAAGTCATTCATGTTTTGTGAAAACATTTACACACGCTTATAGATACTCTGACGTCATCTATAGTGTAGACATTTACACACACTGAAGAATGTCGTGACAACATCAATATTCATATATAAGGCACCACTATCACTTATGAGGACTATAACATGAAGCAAAAAGGATTCGAACTTAGGAGTTTTAGGGAGACGAGTGAGCTTGCTAAACACTAGACCACACATACCTCTCCTTTTCTATGATAGAGAAAACGCGAAGTTGGTACATTCCTTTGCGTTGAAAGAAAGAGAAAGAGAGAGAGAGAAAGAGAGAGAGAGAGAGAGAGAGAGAGAGAGAGAGAGAGAGAGAGAGAGAGAGAGAGAGAGAGAGAGAGGGAAAGACAGGATAAAAAAGAAGAAAAGACAGAGGTAAAGAAAGAGAGAATAAGAAAGAAAAGGAGAGAGAGAGAGAGGGAGGGAGCAAATATAAAAGAAAGAGATACTACAG
>NC_134779.1:58986475-58988975 GCF_046742065.1 Oratosquilla oratoria
ATGAAAACAGATCACTGTAACAGAACTTCAGCAGTGAATCGCGATTTCCAAATTGAAAACAGAATAGGAACCGAGGGAGCTTTGCCAATCGAGCTTTTTCCATTATATATGTACACATACCCACGCACACCCGTGTGTGTATATGTACGTAACCCAAGCATGCATGTGCGTAAAGAGAACAGGCGTGTGCAACATCGACATATACATAGATATACGCTCACACACACATACGCATGCGCTTGCGCATGTAAACACACACGTAATCATACACACAAATACACACATATGCACACAAGAACGATGCACGCATATGCTCATACACACACACACACACACACACACACACACACACACACACACACACACACACACACACACACACACACACACACACACACACACACACACACACACACACACACACACACACACACTACTCGTGGAGCAGTTGGTAGAGTTCCCGACTGTTACTGCGGAGGTCCGGGTTCGAATCCCGCCCAGGGCTGAAAAAAATTCACTACCGCTGCGCTGCGGGTCGTTACTCCAACTCTCGTGGGCGGGGAGTTGGGTGTGTGTGTGCATGTAAGGTCACATCATTACCATAGATCGGCCATATATGAGCTCTGAGCTCTCTTTCGGGAGGGAAATAGCTGGCGATCATAAATCCAACACGTGATCCATGACCATGGTGTATCACACACATACAATGCAATGGATAAGACCTTTAGAATTAATGAGCGTAAATCAGACTCAGAGGTGACTTGATACAGGTCTTTAAGATTCTAAAGGGAATTGGCAACATCAAAAGTGACAAAATTTTTACATTGAATGAGAATCAGACAAGAAACAATGGTCTCAAACTGTCCGGAAATAGATTCAATTGGGAAGTAGGTAGAAACAACTTTGGCAACCGTGTAGTTAATGAATGGAATAAACTTCCTGAACAGGTAGTACAATGTAGTTTAGTTCGAAGCTTTAAGAATCATTTAGATAAACACCTAAGCAAGATGCTGTAATGATTATAATTTATTTTATATTATTTGTTTTTGTTTTGTTATCATTTGTCTGTTTGATATTCATTTATTATTAGTTATATGTCAATTTATTATTATTTACTATTTACCTGTTTGTTTATTTTTTAACTATACCTATGCATTTATTTATGTATTTTATTTGTTATTTACATTATTATAGTTTTTATTTATTATTTTGTTATTATGATGTTTTTCGCATCCGACCTAGATATGGACCAAAAGGTCTCCTGTCGGCATGCTCCGCCTTTGTAATCCTTTGTAAGTAATACAGAGATCCTAGAGAATCCATTAGTTACCTCGACAAGATAGAAAAAAAATCTATCCCTGAATATTATTCTCTACAATTATACCTTACATACACTACGGAAACACTCGAATCTTACTACGATCCCTGTGGCACTACGCACGTAACGCATACATAATTCATCATAACTTATCCAAACAAACGTCTATCACAAATTTTATGTATTTTCTGTGCTGACGTAGGAAGCCAGTAGACTGTGATATTCTTTTTGGTTATTTACTGTAACTGGAGACGCCAGTGCATCAGTCCAATAAGACATGCCGAAGAATGGGTGATATACTGTATCTAGGCAAAAAGGATTGTACGTTCGTCTTTCGGTCACCAGTATATTCATAGCTACGCCAAATATGCTAGACATATGTATATATGTGCACACACACGAATATACATGAATCAATACATACTGCATACAAATATACAACATACATGTATTTATATATGCATGCATACAGATCCTGTATATGTAAATACATAGATATGTTCGTGCATACATATATATGGACGCGCATAGATAGATACATGAACACATATCTTTCACGTACACATACACACACACAACCACACACACACACACACACACACACACACACACACACACACACACACACACACACACACACACACACACACACACACACACACACACACACACACACACACACACACACACACATACACCACTGGAAGAAAGTTACTTAGCAGGATTAGAAACGAGTTAATCCTTCGTAAACAACGTGTTGTTTTGAAAGGCAAAACTTCTAGCAGGAGAAGTATTACAAAATCAATTCCAAGGATTTCAATCTAAAGAGCCTTTTCAAGTTTGTATATATATTCTAGATAAAGCATTAGAGCCTGGAGTAGCCAAGTCTAATTAGAAAAATTCTGTAGATATAAGAATGATTAACGAGTATCAAGATCTAATATTTTGATAAACCAGAGGAAGGATATGAGCAATATTTCGTGAAATTTTATCCCAATTAATATTAAATAATAGTAAATCAAAACATGAAATAATATTTGATACAAATAATTAGTATTCGGGCGTTGAGGGTTTTTGTGGATTAAACATTAAAATTAAGTTTAACTAAAGTAAATTTCATATGACAAAAAAAGATCGTTATGATGATTTTTTTTGTTTTGTTTTTAGACTACCCTTTTCTTT
>NC_134779.1:59016475-59021475 GCF_046742065.1 Oratosquilla oratoria
TGACAAGAAAGAGATGGAAAGAAGACAAGCTGACAGGATCTTGATAAAAGAAGAACAGGATAACAGAGAGTGTTCTTCAGAAATGTTGATTATATTATACTTATAAATCATCAAGGAGCCTTCATAGACCATGAAAGACAACAACAGACACAGTTTAACATTCTCTAAGGTGACTGCCAATAGAAACCTCGGAAAACTAAATCAGACTTTCCTGGAAAAAAATGCTAGGGAATCAAGACGATAGATCAGTTGTATACGGATTGCAGAGACCCCCATCAAAAAAAAAAAAAAAAAAAAAAAAAAAAAAAAAAAAAACAAAACGAGAGAGACATATTTCGACCCTCACATCTGAGCATTCTGCAGGGTGGTAGCCTGGGGAGTCTTCAGAGGAGCTGATTGGGCATGATGATGATGATGATGACGATGACGATGATGATGACGATGACGATGATGATGATGATGATGATGATGATGATGATGATGATGATGATGATGATGATGATGATGAGTATCGATGTCATTTCTGTTGGTCTACCACATTCAGGTCCAAGTCCCTTCATATATCTATTTTTCATTGATTAATTAAGTCTCTAGCAAAAACTAGATAATTAAGTCCTCTAATGAGCATGAGATATGTTGCAATAATCAATGTAATACAATGGATAGGTCGATCAAATGAAGTTGTTTTAATCATTCTAGTTGTGTTCGTACACAAAGATATTAATCATTTCTGTTTATCTTTTATTTTCTACTTTTCATCTTATTGATTTAATTCTATTTACTTATTTACTTGTTTTCTACTTATTCATTTATTTGACATCTAGTTATCTATTCGTTCATCTATTTATTTATTTTATATTTTATTTATTCATTTATTTACTTACTTATTTTGTATTGTAATACTTATCACTGGCTCACCCGAAGAGTTTGAAAAAAGAATCCACGACCTTCACAAATACAGATCAGCGTACGAATTATTTGAAGATGAAATTAACTAGAATATGTTCACGATGATGTTAATGAGAATGACAATGACGATTACCACGACGACGATATGATAATGATGACGATGACGACAATGACGATGACGACGATGATGACGACGACGATGATGATGACGACGACAAATCAACAATAATGATAGTAACACCAGAACCTCTGATGATAAATGAAAGACTTACGATGTCATCGATAACGTAATTTAGAAATTACAATTATAATTTCTGACCATCTCACGTCAAGGAGCCTCGGCCTCTGAAGAACTCGATCTTCAACTCACGAAGAACAGACCAAAAGCCCCCGAGACCCAAACACAGATCGAACTCGCCCCCTTCTTCACGCTGACTCAGTTCTTTTTAGGTCTGATAAGGCGACCTCCCCTACTGAGGCGAGGGAGACCGTCCCCCTCTCCCCCCTCCCTCCCTCCCTCTTAGCTCCACCTCCCCCGACAGACTCTCTCCTTCCCCCGATGTACATATTGGACTCGCGCCTCCTCGTAGGCCTGGCCCGGGGCCACCGTTCTTCGGGTCTGCCTTCCGATGCGCCTTCTGCGACGCAGATTGCAAATGAACGTCAATGAGAGAGTAAGAGACGAAGATGAAAAATATGAATATACATACACAAATACATATATATATATATATATATATATATATATATATATATATATATATGTGTGTGTGTGTATATATATATATATATATGTTGGTGATATTACTATTCTCACGACTAGAGACACTATACACAGTTCATGAAAAAAAATCAATTCCACAGCTACATCAGTTGTTTTGAAAGTACAATTTTTTTTTTTTTTTTTTTTTTTTTTTTTTTTTTTTTTTTTTTTTTTTTTTTTTTGAGTGGGAGTGAGGGTAGAGGAACGATTCTTCTCTCACACAACCTTAATTTGTTCCAGAGAGTTCCATACCTAAGGCATTGAAGAACGTCTTCATCCACTCCCTCTTCCTCCTCCTCCTTCTCGTCCTCCACTATTTGCTCGCTCTATTTCCTATCTTCCTTTTTCTCTTCTCCTCCTCCTTCTCACCTTCAACTATTTGCTTGCTCTATTACCTATCTTCCTCTACCTCCTCCTCCTCTTTCTCCTCCTCCACTATTTGCTCACTCAATTTCCGATCTTCTTTTTCCTCCTCCTCCACCTTTTTCCTTCATCCCCTGTTCCTCCTCCTCCTTTTCCTTCTCTTCATCATCCACCATTTTCTCTTTATCCTCCCACTGTTTCCTATCTTTCTCTTCCTCCTCCTCCTCCATCTTCTTTTACATTCCATGTTCTTCCTACACCTCTTCCCCCTCCTTTTCATCCTTTCTTTCCTCGTTCTATTTCTCATCTTCCTGTTCTCCCTCCTCATCCTCCACATTTTATTTTCTTTCTTACTCTCTTCTTCAACCACTTCTTCCTCCTCCTCGTTCTATTTCTCCATCTTCCTTTATTCTTTCATTCCTTGTTCCTCCCCACCTCTTTCTTCTCCTCCTCCTCCTCCTCCTTCTCCTCCTCCTCGTCCTCACTCTATGTCTCATCTCCCTCATCTCCCTTCCTCTCCTCTTCCATATATTTTTTCCCTGTTCCTCGTCCACATCTTCCTCCTCTTCGCTCTATCTATCAACCTTCCTTTTTTTCTTTCATTTCTTATTCCTCTACCACCTCTTTCTCCTCCTCCTCCTCCTCCTTGTCCTCCTCCTCGTCCTCTATTTCTCAGTCTTCCCTCTCCTGTTCCTCGCCCACCTCTTTCTCTTCCTCGTTCTATTTCTCCATCTTCCTTTTTTCTTGTATTTCATGTTCCTCCTCCACCTCTTTCTCCTCCTCCTCCTCCTCCTTCTCCTCGTCGTCGTCCTCCTCGTTCTCCATCTTTCTTTTTCTGGCTCCTCGCCCACCTCCTCCTCCTCCTCGTTCTGTTTCTCAATCTTCCTATTTTCTTTTATTCCCTGTTCCTCCCCCACCTCTTTCTCCTCCTCCTCCTCCTCCTCGTCCTCACTCTATTTCTCAATCTTCCTCCCTCTGGCTCCTCGAACCTATCGCTCTCACGCTCCGGTCTTCGACTCCCATTCCACCCATCAAACCAAAACGTTCATGGGGCCTTGCTCGAGATTCGAACCCCATTGCCCTTCGTAAATCGATTCGAATCCTCCCGTTTTCGATGATTCGAAACGGTAATGCTTCGGTTCACGACTGAAACGTCGAACGTCAACGGAAATTGTTCTCAGAACCGTTGAACTACCTCTAGCTGAATAAAATTGTCTAGCCAAAGACAGAAAATAATACATAAGGTTCATTATTGTAGCAAAATGTTAGGTGAAATAATCTTTATGCAAGGTATCCTTAACTTAATAATGACAAATGATATTGAAGGTGGAGAAAGTAGCCAAGTATTAAATGGGATAATTTTAATGTTTCTACATTTCAGCAACATTAACCATAGAGAAAGTTTTGTAAAATTAGCAAAAGCCACACGTGTATTGATATCTAAAGAAAATAAACACATAAGTATTCAGAGTCAGGTAACAAGATCTCTCAGGCGTCCCCACAAGATGACCCGAATAAGTATATATAAAGCCCCTGTTATAGTTAAGTTGTCAATCTTGTGATCAAGAGCCTGCGGGTCGAAACATAGAAGAATTAGAATTCTCCCAATTAATCCTCATGTATTTCCAATTTCAATATCACAGCCTTAATTCTTGACAAATAAAGGCCTGTCCTTAGCTAAATGAAATCGTGTGGCGCTTGTCGGAAACAAATCTCTCAAATTAGTCACAGTAGCAACGGGGCTATCGGCAACTCCTTAGTAGTTTGTCAGCAATAACAACCGTTTCTATCCTTTGGTGAAAATACAGAACAGATGAACCAAAGCTATAAAAATGGCGAAGAAATTATTCAGAGAGGATAAAAGAAGTTAAACATGATTTAGAACGGCAATTACCTACAAAATGGTCACTGTAGACACCATATGAGGATGATAACCTTAATCAAAAGTAGTTTCGATTGTTGAAACTTTTTCAACTACACATTTTTTTTATGTACTCGATAAAGCTTCAGCAAGGGAAACGTTGTGCTTTTAATTAAGGTTTCATCCTCAAATGGAGTCTACTCTGACCAAGTTAAAAGTGTTCATCTTTTTTTTTTTAGTTATTAATCTCTAATAATTAAAGGAATTCTAGGAGACTCTGATCCGTATGGATACCAAAAAATTTCCTTAAGTACCTAGTGCACAAAGCACATAATCAATACCCACACACAGGACCCATCCCTTGTCTCCTTCAATATGAGATCACTTCAACTTCAACTGGAATCATCTAAGGTTAACTAGAAGAGAAGTTTGAAAAACGTGTGTTTGTGAGTGTGTGTGTGTGTGTGTGTGTGTGTGTGTGTGTGTGTGTGTGTGTGTGTGTGTGTGTGTGTGTGTGTGTGTGTGTGTGTGTGTGTGTGTGTGTGATTTACCATAGTCTTGGATCACGTGTTGGACTTGTGATCGACAGCTACTTCCATCCTGGAAGAGCTCAGAGTTCTTATATGACCAATCTATGGGTAATATTGTGACCTTACACGTACCCACACCCACAACTCCCCACCCACAATACTGAAATTATTTCAGCCCTGGGTGGGATTCGAATCCGGACCGCCGTAGTGACGGCCGTGAACGCTAACCACTGCACCATCGATTAAATGTGTGTGTGTGTGTGTGTGTGTGTGTGTGTGTGTGTGTGTGTGTGTGTGTGTGTGTGTGTGTGTGTGTGTGTGTGCGTGTGTGTGTGTGCGTGTGTGTGTGTGCGTTTGTGTGTGTGCGTTTGTGTGTGTGTGTGTGCGTGTGTGTGTGTGCGTGTGTGTGTGTGTGTGTGTGTGTGTGTGTGTGTGTGTGTGTGTGTGTGTGTGTGTGTGTGTGTGTGTGTGTGTGTGTGTGTGTGTGTGTGTGGTCTAAAAAACGTATACACGAAAATTACCTTGTATACTAGAGGAAACGTACATGCATTCATAAAAGGTAACACAAAAACGT
>NC_134779.1:59041475-59053975 GCF_046742065.1 Oratosquilla oratoria
GGGAGCTTATGAGTGTTGTGTAGGTATATGGATATATAAAATCATATTTGCTATGAAACAGACGAAATGAAATTAAACTATCATATGAAATATTGCTGAACAGGATACGTTGTAGACATTATGAAACGTTAAATTATTGAGAATGTATATATATATATACATATATATATATATATATATATATATATATGTGTGTGTGTGTGTACAACGCTGAATGGGTCCCAGTGAACAGATATACATTTTTATCAACCACAATACACTTTAATTCTAATACATTGACATCGCGAGAGACTCGAGGCCAACATGCAGAAATTCAAAGGTGGTACGGCCAAGGACTCGAACCTTGGCTAGCACGTGACAAGTGTGAATTAATCGATTGTGCCATCAAGTTAACTCATCTTAAATTTTTGTATGGTCGAGTTACAAGTACACGAAATATTGCGTTCAACCTGTCTCCACTATGATAGTACAATTGGTAAGTATACGAACGCGGGAGAGTATATGTACAGCACTGAATGGGTTCCAGTAAACAAACATACATTTTTATCAACCACAATACACTTTAATTCTAAGCCATCGACATCGAGAGAGACTCGAGGAAGCCAACACGCAGAAATTGAAACGTACTACGGCTCAGGACTCGAACCCGGGCTTGCACGTGACAAATGTTTTAGTGACTTGAAAATTTGCGCTCAACTTGTATCTCTCCTGATGGCGCAATTGGTTAAGTCATTAACACTTTTCACGTGCTAGCCCGGGTTCGAGTCCTTGGCCGCTCCATGTTTCATTTTCTGCATGTTGATATATATATATATATATATATATATATATATATATATATATACATATATATATATATATATATATATATATATATATATTTATATATATATATATATATAATTTGATTTTGTTTCCTCAGATACAGACCTGATGTCATTGATTACCCAAAAATATGCATTTTGAAAATAAAAATGGAATTATGAGATACAACTTCAACAATAAAAATAACATCACTAACTATAATAGTAATAATATAGTAAAAACTCTTGCATATGTTTGAACAAATTTAGATAATATTTTCATCTGTATAAAAAAAAACTCAATGAGACGCCACACCCCGATACAGCCAGGACGAGTGACAATCACCATTCGTGTGCCGGGGAACGCAACCCGGATCTGCAACATAGGCGAATTCGCGCAAGAATATAGAGACTACGTGTTACGATATCTCACCCGCGCTGATATATGCCTCTTATTGCTCGGTTGCAAATGGTCAGGGCCCTTGCAACATAAGCGAGAATGCTGCAAACCCCGCAGGCAACAGACCCGTAGCTCAGGCGTGACACTCGAGTCAGCAGATGTAGTGCAACACTTCACCCGTGGCACTGCGAGAGACGTAGCTCCCTCTATCATCCTGCCATGATACGGTTTAGTATTGTTTTCATGTTAAGCGAAGAAATTAACGCGCTTCCGAATTTCCCCTGAGTTATGCCCGCGGACCTACAAGTACACGTGTATATATACATGAAAATAGATACGTATATGTGCATGATTACATGCAAAGACTCATACATGCAAAGGCTCATACGCTCATAGACACATGCAGTGTATATACACGAGTCCACACGCATGAATGTATACATGTATGGTTACATGTATGTACACACACGCAAAGACATATGCATGTATACGCACACGCAGTGCATACACGTGAGACTAGACCCCATGTACGTATACATACGTGTTTATATGCATGTACACACATGCAAAGACACACACACGCATACGCACACGAAGCACATACACATGATAGCACACACATGTACGTATACATACGTGTTTATATGCATGTACACACACGCAAAGGCACACACACGCATACGCACACGCAGAGCATACACCTGAAACCAAACACATGTACGTATGCATATATAGATACATGTATCATAAATGCAAAGGTACATGCGCACATACGCACAAGCACACAGGCACACATATAGACACACTGTACCAGTAAAGTTACCAGTACGGCAGTACCAATGACAGTACCGGCACTGGTACTATCACACTACCAGTAGCAGTACCAAAATCAAGAGCAAGAGCAAAATCTAGATCTAGTACAAGAACAACAACAATAGGAATTACTACAACAACAACAGCAAAAGCAACTAAGCAGTGCTACCACCACTACAACAACAACAACAACAATGACAACAACAATGACAGCAAAAAAAACAAAGCATCCTTACCACCACTACCAACAACAGCAACAATAACATCAACAACTACAACAACAGCAACAACATGAACAACTACAACACCAGCAAACAACGACAACAAAAACAACAAAGCGTCCCTACCACCACTACCGACAATAATAACAACAACAATAACTACAACATCAGCAAAAACAAAAAAGCATCTTTATCACCACTACCAACAACAATAACAACATCAACAACTACAACAATGACAACAACAATGACAGGAAAAACAACAAAACATCCCTATCACCCCTACCAACAATAACAACATCAACAACGACAAAAACAGCAACAACAACGTCAACAACTACAACAACAACAACATCAACAACTACAACAACAGCAACAACAACAACATCAACAACTACAACAACAGCAACAACAACGACAGCAACAACAACAACAACAGCAATAACAACAACAACGCTGGCCCCCTTGAGGACGCCATGATTCGGATCCCGTATTTCGAGCGCTTCTTCTAAACCGATGCACTTCTCAATTTTCCGACGGCGTAGGTCTCTTATAAAACTCTAAGTCTTCCACGACCCGCCAAACGATAGACTTTATTTACCACCCCTCTCTCCGTACACAGTCTCTCCCCGCTCCTCCACGTTCTTTCCTCCTCCTCCTCCTCCTCCTCCTCCTCCTCCTCCTCCTCCTCCTCCTCCTCCTCCTCCTCCTCCTCCTCCCCCTATTCTCCTGTCTTTTATATTCCCTCTTCTTACATCTATTACTATTCCTACTCTTTCTACTACCTCTTCTCTCCCTCTCCTCCTCCTCCTCCTCCTCCTCCTTCTATTCTCTTTTCCTTTATATTTCTTCTTCTTTTGCCTAGTCTTCTCCTGGTACATCTATTCCTATTCCTACTCTTTCTACTAATCATTCTCTCCTCCTCCTCCTCCTCCTCTTCTTTCTCCTCCTCCTCTTCCTACTCTCCCTTCTTTTAACATTTCCTTTTCTTTTTCCTAATCTTTCCTCCTGGTACATCTATCCCTATTCCTATTCTTTCTACTACTACTTCGCTCCCTCTCCTCCTCCTATTCTCTTTTCTTTTTTCTTTTTCATTTCCTCTTCTTTTTCCTATTCTTCCTATTCCTACTCTTTCTACTAATCATTCTCTCCCCCTCCTCCTCCTCCTCCTCCTATTCTCTTTTCTTTTTATTTCCTCTTCTTTTTCCTAATCTTCCTGTTACATCTGTACCTATTCCTATTCTCTCTACTACTCCCTGTCTCCCTTTCCTCTTCCTCCTTCGCCTCCTTCTCCTCCCAACCTTCCTCCTGTTATTACTTTTCTTCGTTTTCTCTTCTTCCTATTCTTACTTCTACACCTATTCCTATTCCTTTAGTTTCTCCTATTTCCACTCACTCTCTTCGTCCCCTACACCTATTCCTCCTTCCCTTCCTATCCTTCTTCCTATCCTTCTTCCTTTTTCGTCTCCTCTTCCTTCTTCCTGTGCTTCCTTATTTTTTCTTTAACTTGGCCCTTAACCTCACCTTCTTTTCTTCGATTCCTCCTCCTCCTTCCCTTACTCCTTTTCCTCCTTACTGAACCTACACCTCTTCCTCTTCTCCCATCTTCCTTCTCCCCCTTCTCTCCTCCTCCTCCTACCATTCTTCCTTATCATCATCTCCTCCTCCTCTTCCTTCTCTTCCTTTTCTTCCTTCTCCTTCCTTCCTCCTCTACCTTCCTCTTCTCCTTCTCCCCTTCTCTTCCTTCTTTTCATTTTCCTCCTATTCTTCTCCTCCTTTTCTTCCTTCTCCTTCCTTCTTCCTCTACCTTCCTCTTCTCATTCTCCTCCTTCTCCTCTTCCTTCTTTTCCTTTTCCTCCTATCCTTCTATGTCCTTCCTTTCTCCTCCTCCTCTTTCTCCTCTCACCTTCTCTGCCTCCTCCTCCTTATCTCCTCCTCTTCCTCCTCCTCTTGCTCTTCTTCCACCTCCTCCACCCTCCACCTCCTCCACCCTTCCTCCTCCTCCTCCTCCTCTTCCTCCTCCTCCGTTATTTACCTCCGGTCATCCGAGCAATCCAAGTCAAAGAAAACGGAGTTTTGATGTTTCTTTTTTCCTCTTTTTTTCTTCTTCAAATCATCTATTTTTTTTATTTCATTACGGTTTTATTTTCCACTCTTTTATACATTTTTGTATTACTGCCAACTCATATGTATGTATGTGTGTATGTGCCTCGTATACACGCATGTATGTATTATACATGCATGTTGTATGTATTTATATAGCTCTTCGTATTAGATTTATATTTTTCGATGAATATCAGTATGTTTGTACATGTATTTTTGTATGAATATAGGGCCATGCTGTATTCAAGCAAAGATCAGGCAATTCCATTCAAGTAAAGGGCTGGTTCGGGTCGAAATGCTGTGAACATCGTTGGCGACCACCATTTTGCTTAAAAAAAAAAAAAGAAAAGAAAAAAAAAAATATATATATATATATATATATATATATATATATATATATATATAATATATATATATATATATATATATTATATATATATACATATATATATATATATAAAATAGAAATAAGAAATAAATAATTATAATAATAATAATAGTAATATAGAATGAAGAGATAAATAGATAAATAAATAAATGAAATAAATAAGTAAATGAATAAACAAATAAAAACCAAATAAAAATAACAAATAAGTCAATAAATAGATGATGATGATTATATTAATTATAACAATAATGATAATGATGATAACAATAACATCATCATCATCATCATCATCATCATTACCACCACCACCGCCACCACCACCACCATTATTATCATTATTATTATTATTATCATCATTATTATTCATAAAGATGATGATAATATAAATAATACAAATTTCTTGAGACCGTCTTCTGCTACGTACAGAGAAACAGACTCTGAACCAGCTTAGGTTTTGTTTCCATAAAGAGTTTTCAGACTAAGACTAAGCTGCAAGAGGACTTCCGAGTATTCTAGATTTCTATAACAACAGTTCAACAACGGGTCTACTATTCGTGCAAGTATAACTTCTCTTAGTTTGTATTTAGGTTCTCAATATATGACACAAAGGTGATTTGACATTTGGAAATTCGAAAAATTACTTCCATTTATTTTGAATTATTTGTTTATTTGTTTGTTATCATTTGTTTGTTTATCATTATTTGCTTGATTTTTATTTGTTGTTAGCTATCTGTCAATTTTATTTTATTTACTATTTTCCTGTTTGTTTATTATTTAACTATACCTATGCATTTACTTATTTTATTTATTACTATTTATGTAATTTCTATTCTATTCTATTTATCTATCATCATTATTATAATTTTTCCCGCATCCGACCTAGTTATGGACCAAAAGGTCTCATGTCGATATGCTCCTCCTTTGTAATTCTTTGCAAAATTAAATAGAAACGGACGAACTAGGGACGCCTATGTGTGATCGAGGCTCAAGAGAGATCGTGAATGACCAGTCAGAAAATGATTTTTATTTGTTCTTTATCAACCATTGTGCAATATTTGTTTATCTACAGAAAACTCATGATATCATATTATTGAGTCGTATATCTAATATATGTGGGAATGTATACATGTGTGTGTGTGTGTGTGCATACACAAATTTATCCGCGCGCGCACGCACGCACGCACACACACACACACACACACACACACACACACACACACACACACACACACACACACACACACACACACACACACACACACACACACACACACACACACACACACACACACACACACACACACACACACACACACACACACACACACATACGCACACACACACAAATACACACACAAACAAACACACACAAACACACACACACACACACTCAGCGCTGGCCCCCCAACTACCCGCAGAAGCTATTCCACGTCGGTCTCAGATCTTAGGAAAGAAGCTCTGATAAGAAGAGACGGAGACGAAACTGTTCTCCATTTTCTTGTCCCCCCTTCCCCCGCCCCCCCTCTCCCCCTCTCCCCCCTTTAGTCTCCGCCTTGGAGGCTTCCCGGAGACTTATTGGTCTGATACCAGAGACTCTCGATATATTACTACTGTCTCCAATAAAGTTGTATCAAGCGCCTTGACTGCGGGTAGCTGAGGGAGGGGGGATGGGGGGTGATGGGAGGGGAAGATGGGGAGGAGGAGGGGTGATGGGGGTGAGGGGAGGGGAAGTGGAGGGGGTGAGGGGGTGATGGTAGGGGGAGGTGGAGGGGGAGGGGGTGATGGGAGGGGGAGGGGTGATGGGAGGGGGAGGGGGTGATGGGGAGGGGGTGATGGGGAGGGGGTGATGGGGAGGGGGATTGGGGATTGGGGAGGAGGGAATGAGGGGAGGATGGAGTGGGAGAGGGAGGATGGTGAGAGGGGGAATGGGGTGAAGGGAATGGGGGAATGGGGGAATGGGGGAATGGGGGAATGGGGAGAATGGGGGAAAGTGGTAGGGTGGGATGGTGAAAGAGAGGGTGATGAGGGTGGAATGGGGGATGGGAGGATGAGGGAATGGGGGAGGAGAGAGTGGGTTAGGGGGAGGGGGGATTGAGGGATGGGATGGTGGAGGAATGGGGGAATGAGGGATGGGATAGGTGGATAGGGGATGGGGGTGTGGGCGGGGGATAGAGGGAGGGGGTGGGTTGATGTGATAGGATGGGATGGGGATGAGGGTGGTAAGTAGACGGGGAGGAGGAAATGGGGTTGGAAATGGGGAGGAAGAAATGGGGTTGGAAATGAGGAGAAAATTGGGTTGGAAATGGGGAAGAAATGGAGGTTGGAAATGGGGGGAAATGGAATTGGAAATGGGGAGAAAATTTGGCTGGAAATGGGGAGAAAATTGGGTTGAAAATGGGGAGAAAATTGGGTTGGAAATTGTGAGGAAGTAATGGGGTTGGAAATGGGGAGAAAATAGGGTGGGAGAATGGGGAGGAGGTAAGGTAGAGGAAATGTTGAAAGAAATTGGGAAGGAATGGGGAAGATAAAAGGTACGAAAAATGAAAGTAATTGGGAAAGAATGGAACAAATAAATGGGGAAGGACATAGATTACGGACTGAATGAGAAAACATGAAAAATGGGAGAGGAATGGGAAATAAATAGGAACGAATGAGGGATTTAATGGAAAACTTGGAGCAAGTGAATGAGGAAGAAAATGGGGGAAAATTGGATGAAAGTAATGGGGAGGAAATGGGGAAGGAAGCGAGAGAAAAGATAGAGAATAAAGTGGAAACGGAGAGGAAATGAGGCGATATGCGGGCGAAATAGACGGACGAAATGGGTTGGAAATGGGTGTGGAAATGGGAGATGAAATTGGGGGAACTTAATAGGGAAGACAATGTAGGGCGAAATGGGGTGGAAATTGGAAAGGAAGCGAAAGAAGAGATGTTGGGGAAAAATTGGAAAAGGAGAAAATGGGGAGAGCCAGAAAGGGTGGTGGGGGAGAAGTGATTGGGGGAAGAAAGTGGGGGAGAATGGATGATTGGTTTCGTGATTGGTGAAGATGGAGATGTTTTGAGAAGTTGATGTTGAAGGCAAGTATAGGGTGATGGGGAGAAGGAGATAGGGGAGACGGGGGAGAAGGGGAAGGGGAGAAGGGGAAGGGGGAGAAGGGGAGAAGGGGAGAAGGGGGAGAAGGGGAGAAGGGGGAGAAGGGGGAGAAGGGGGAGGATGGGAGAAGGGGAGAAGAGGGAGAAGGGGGAAAAGGGGGAAGGGGGGAAGGGGGAGAAGGGGAGAAGGGGAGAAGGGGAAAAGGAGAGAAGGGAAGAATGGGAGAAAGGAAGAAGGGGAGAAGGGAAGAAGGGGGAGAAGGGGTGAAGGGTCAAGTGGTGAAGGGGTGAAGGGGAGAAGAGGGAGAAGGGGAGAAGGGGAGGAGAGGGAGAAGGGATGAAGGGGAGAGTGGGAGAAGAGGGAGAAGGGAGAAGTGGGAGAAGGGGGTGAAGGGGAGAAAGGGGGAGAATCGAGTGAAGGGGTGAGGGGGGAAGAGGGGGAGAAGGGGAGAAAGGAAGAAGTGGAGAAAGGGGAGAAAGGGGGAAGGGAAGAAGGAGAGAAGGAGAGGAGGGGGAGGTGGGGAGAAGGGGGAGGAGGGGAGAAGTGGAAAAGGGGAGAATGGGATAGGGGGAGAAGGGGAGGAGCGGGAGAATGGGAGAAGGGGGAGAAGGAAAGAAGAGAGAGAAGGAAAGAAGGGAGAGAGGGAAAGAAGGGAGAGAAGGAAAGAAGGGAGAGAAGGGGAGAAGGGAGAGAAGGGGAGAAGGGGAGAAGGGGAGAAGGGGGAAGAAGCGGAAAGGGGGACAAGGGGAGACGGAAGAGAAGGGAAGAAAGGGGAGAAGGGAGAGAAAGTGAGAGAAGAGGGAGAAGGGGAGAAGGAGTGAAGGGAGAGAAGGGGGGAAGTGGTGAAGGGGGAGAAGGGGAGGAGGTGGAGAAGGGGATAAGAGGAGAAGGGGAGAAGGGTATAAGGGGATAAGGGGATAAGGGGAGGAGGGGGAGAAGGGCAGAAGGGGAGAAGGGGAGGAGAGGGAGAAGGGGAGGAGGGGGAGAAGGAGGGAAAGGGAGAAGGGGAGGAGGGGAGACGGAAGAGTAGTGGGAGAAAGGGGAGAAAGGGGAGAAGGGAGAGAAAGTGAGAGAAGGGGGAGAAGGGGTGACGGGGAAGTTATGTAGAAGCTGTTATGATGGAGTGAGGTAGAGGATAGATTGAGGCAGGGAATGAGGAGGGAGGGTGAGAGAGCGAGAGGAAAAGAGAGTGAGAGAAAGACAAAGGAAGGGAGGAATTGATAGAAGGAGGGAGGGTGAGGGAGGAAAAGAGAGAGGTAAGGGAAAGAAAGAGAAAGAGTGAGAGAGAGAGAGAGAGAGAGAGAGAGAAAGAGGAAGAGAGAGAGAGAGAGAGAGAGAGAGAGAGAGAGAGAGAAAGAGAGAGAGGGAGGGAGAAACCGATAGGAGGGAAGGTGAGGCAGGAAAAGAGAGAGATAATGGAGAGAGAGAGAGAGAGAGAGAGAGAGAGAGAGAGAGAGAGAGAGAGAGAGAGAGAGAGAGAGAGAGAGAGAGAGAGAGAGAGAGAGAGAGAGAGAGAGAGAGAGAGAGAGAAAGAGAGAAGGTAGGAGGGAACTAGGGGTCAGTGAGTAAAGAGCGCCTAAAGACCTCAGATGCTCTGGAGGAGTTGGGATGTATAGAAAATGAGATCTGAAAATGGGAAGTCGCACGAAACAATAGAAAACGGGGTCTGGGTCAAGATGAACTGGAAAAAAAGTGGAAAGAAAATGGATCGGGATGGAGTCGCGCACACACACACACACACACACACACACACACACACACACACACACACACACACACACACACACACACACACACACACACACACACACACACACACACACACACACACAACAAGTTCAGAATTAAATTAAGTTGGGGGAGGAATGCAGATTTAAAACCAAAATAAACACTTGGACAACAAATAAATACAAAAATAAATAAAAAATAATAAATGAATAAAATGGTGGAAGTAATACTGAAAGTTAAACTAGAGCCACCAAAAACCAAGAGAAAATCTAAATGAATACAGTGCCTAAAATCAAATCTTATTATTAATCCTTTCATTAATTAACTTAATTCAGTGTTAATTATCTAGTGTATGATCGGAGGTTGATGTATAAGGGTAAGAAGGTTATGAGCTACACCAGGAGGAACTTAACTGCTGCCTTTGCCCAATGTGTCTCTTGGCTTGGAGTGCAGGATTCGAACCTCCATGCTTCCTAAATACCTGGCACTGATCACAAATTTCCCTTTAGTTTACAGGAACAAAATACATGTACTCAAATTCTATCGATAAAGGATATCAGAGACGGGACCTCACTAGTATAACCCTTATCCTGTACATTTGAATGAAGGCAGTGAATATAGGAGACCAGAAGGAGATATAGAAGATGAAATCCTCTTGTTTAGGATCCCTTGAAGTTTATACAAGCCTCCCGTGCAAGCAAGGACTATGTAGAGAATTCAGAAAATGGCTTTTGGGTCATGCCTTCCCCTGGAAAGAAAATGGGGTACGGGGAGGGAGACCTATCGCTTTCGTGAGGGAGGATCACCGCATAGAAAACGGAATGCGTTAGAAAAATGTTTGAGGAATGTTGAAGAACTGTTGGAGGATGTAAGATCTATGGAAATCTGTTAGGTTGGGGAGAAAATGTTGAGTTTGTGTGAGAGTGTTTGCGTGCGCGCGTGTGTTTGCGTGCGTGCGTGTGTGTGTGTGTGTGTGTGTGTGTGTGTGTGTGTGTGTGTGTGTGTGTGTGTGTGTGTGTGTGTGCGTGTGTCTATTTATTGACTCAATGCACTCGTAAGTTATGCCTGTAGATTCGTGTTGAATGGAATTCCGTGGGATGCTCTGTATCACTTTTCAGTGTTGAAAATAAAAAGTATATAAAATAGGTAAATTATAAACCAGAAATGAATTAATAAACAAGTAAATAAGATATATGTATAAATGAATATATACATTAATAAACAAATAAGTAAATAAATAAATGAATAAATAACTGGATAGATAAGAAAAATGGATAAATAGAATAAGAGAAAACTAGTCTGGAAAAATAAACACTAAAACAAATGCTTGGGAAAGAGAAAAGCATAAATAAAGAGAGGAGAGGCAAATTTAGTAGAAGAGAGTGAAAGAGAGAAAGGTTGAGAGAGAGAGAGAGAGAGAGAGAGAGAGAGAGAGAGAGAGAGAGAGAGAGAGAGAGAGAGAGAGAGAGAGAGAGAGAGAGAGAGAGAGAGAGAGAGAGAGAGAGAGAGAGAGAGAGAGAGAGAGAGAGAGAGAGAGAGAGAGAGAGAGAGAGAGAGAGAGAGAGAGAGAGAGAGAGAGAGAGAGAGAGAGAGAGAGAGAGAGAGAGAGAGAGAGAGAGAGAGAGAGAGAGAGAGAGAGAGAGAGAAAGAGAGAAAGAGAGAGAGGAGAAAGAGAGGAGAAAGAGAGAGAGGGAGTGAGAGAGAGAGAGGGAGTGAGAGAGAGAGAGGGAGTGAGAGAGAGGGGAAGAGAGAGAAGGAGAAAAAGAAAGCGAGAGAAAGAGAAAAGAATAAGAGATATTACTATAACTATACAGAATAATAAGATAACATGAACTATAACCATGGAAATAAGATATGTCAAATGATAGACATCTGGGAGAGACGTGGAATACAAAAGAAACAGAGCACAGTAAGCAAACGGACAGAAGGACAGGGGGAGCAAGACGGACAGGGGGACCAAGACGGACAGGGAGACGGGGAGGTAATACAAGATAAGAGATAAAGAGACATGGAGGGGAAGGGCGCTACAGTGGCCCATTGGTTAGAGTACTCGGGTCATTATGTCAGTCTTGGCCAGCGACAACAAGAAATAGGCTTAGTCCTGTATCTGTCTAAACTCTGTATCTTTCTGTCTATCTATATTTATCAAGACAATGTTACATTAAAGTGATTTTTGTGTGTGTATGTATAATGAATAATAATTATTATGATAGGTTTATTAAGCTCACGGTGATGTAGTGATACACTGACAATATACATTTTGTGGTAATTTAAGGGATACTAACTTGAGATAATAATGTGTGCTATGGACAGAATGGCGCTGTTCTTATGTATGTATATGTGTTTATATGAGTATACGAGTACATATGTGTATGTAGATATGTGTATATGAGTACATGTGTGTGTGTGTGCATGTGTTTATGTGTACATGTGCGAATGTATGTACGAGTATGTACGTCAGCGTGCATTTACCTAAAGAACAAATAATAGGAATTGTGTTACTTAAAGAACAATGAACACCACTTCTGTTACCTAAGAAATAAATAACAGTTCCTGTGTTATCTAGAGAACAAAGAACACCGCCAGTGGTACCTAAAGAACAAAGAACAGAACCTGTGTTACCTAAAGAAAAAAGAACAGCGCCTAAGAACAGCGCCTGTGTTACTTGAAGAACAAAAGAACTGCGCGTGTTTTACCTAAAGAACAAAGAACAGAGCGTGTGTTACGTAAAGAACAAAGACCACAAAGAACAGCGCGTGTGTTACCTAAAGAACAAAGAACACCGCCTATGTTAGTTAAAGAACAAAGAACACCACCAGCATTACCAAAAGAACAAAGAACAGCGTGTGTGTTACCTAAAGAACAAAAGAGCAGTGAGCCATTGATATCTCGAAGAACAAAGAACACTACCAGGGTTACAAAAAGAACAAAGGACAGCGTGTGTTTTACCTAA
>NC_134779.1:59056584-59061584 GCF_046742065.1 Oratosquilla oratoria
TCTTCGGAGACCAAAAACCATAACTAGATGACGTCATCGTAGCAAAGTGGCTAGCCCACCTATGACGTCATATACATGCATACATATACCAAAGGCTTTTTTCCCCCTCATAAGGGAGGTAGCCAAAAAACAGAGGCATAAAATCTATTCCCCCTATTATAACCCTATCATACTCCGCTTCCCTCAACCCTCTTCCCTCCCTCTTATCTTGGCTCCTCCTGGATGACGGGTCATCCCTGCATCTTGCCCACTCCCTTGGGTCAGAAGCAGTGTCGCAAGACGAATTTTAATTCAATTGTTTTATTCTAGCTAACGCTAAATACTTATTATTAACTATGGGAAGGTTTTAGACATTATACACTTTAAGGCTATTATACTAAATGAGAGGGAGACCAGACAGAAGGTGGAGAGACGAGATTGAGAAGTTTGCAGGAGTGACGTGGCAGAGGATGGAGCGGTCATGTGAATCGTGGAATGCTATGAAGGAGGCCTTTGTTCAGCAGTGGACTCAGGATGGCCGATTTGATATATATGTATATACATATATATATATATATATATATATATATATATATATATATATATATAAGTATACTATACCTATATCTGTTTGTATTAGAGTTTGTATATTCTATTTTAGACAGTCTCAGATTATTTCATCTAGTTTAGGGCAAAATCTTCAGTGTAAGATTTATCCTCAGCTGAATGAAATCGTTAATGAGAGAGAGAGAGAGAGAGAGAGAGAGAGAGAGAGAGAGAGAGAGAGAGAGAGAGGGAGAGACTGAGACAGAGAAACACTAGAGATACAGTGATGCAAATACAGGACAATCAAGGAGACGGGGAGAACAAAAGAGATAGTCGAAGGGTGGGGGAGGGAGGGGGGAGGGAGGGGAGGGAGGGGAGGGAGGGGGAGGGAGCGGGAGGGAGGGGAGGGAGGGGAGGGAGGGAGGGAGAAATGGAGGGAGAATGAAGGAGATCTAGCGCAGAGGAAAGTGAGCCACGGCCAAAGATCAAAGACTTTGGTGAAGCTTTGGGAGCTCCAGATACGACTATGAAGGGATGGAGTGGTGGAGTGGAAGAGAAGTGGTGGAGGGGTGGAAGAGAAGTGGTGGAGGAGTAGAAGAGAAGTGGTGGAGGAGTGGAAGAGAAGTGATGGAGAAGTGGAAGAGAAGCGATGGAGTGGAAGAGAAGTGGTGGAGGAGTGGAAGAGAAGTGGTGGAGTGGAAGAGAAGTGGTGGAGGAGTGGAAGAGAAGTGATGGAGAAGTGGAAGAGAAGCGATGGAGTGGAAGAGAAGTGGTGGAGGAGTGGAAGAGAAGTGGTGGAGGAGTGGAAGAGAAGTGGTGGAGGAGTGGAAGAGAAGTGGTGGAGGAGTGGAAGAGAAGTGGTGGAGGAGTGGAAGAGAAGTGGTGGAGGAGTGGAAGAGAAGTGGTGGAGGAGTGGAAGAGGAGTGGAAGAGAAGTGATGGAGAAGTGGAAGAGAAGCGATGGAGTGGAAGAGAAGTGGTGGAGGAGTGGAAGAGAAGTGGTGGAGGAGTGGAAGAGGAGTGGTGGAGGAGTGGAAGAGAAGTGGTGGAGGAGTGGAAGAGAAGTGGTGGAGGAGTGGAAGAGAAGTGATGGAGAAGTGGAAGAGAAGTGATGGAGGAGTGGAAGAGAAGTGGTGGAGGAGTGGAAGAGAAGTGGTGGAGGAGTGGAAGAGAAGTGGTGGAGGAGTGGAAGAGAAGTGGTGGAGGAGTGGAAGAGAAGTGGTGGAGGAGTGGAAGAGAAGTGGTGGAGGAGTGGAAGAGAAGTGGTGGAGGAGTGGAAGAGAAGTGGTGGAGGAGTGGAAGAGAAGTGATGGAGAAGTGGAAGAGAAGTGATGGAGGAGTGGAAGAGAAGTGGTGGAGGAGTGGAAGAGAAGTGGTGGAGGAGTGGAAGAGAAGTGGTGGAGGAGTGGAAGAGAAGTGGTGGAGGAGTGGAAGAGAAGTGGTGGAGGAGTCGTAGAGAAGTGGTGGAGAGGTTGAGGTGTGGTGGATGGAAGGTCTCTAACAACAGACAGCGTCCTTCCTTCCTTCCTTCCTTCCTTCCTCCTCCTCCTTCCTTCCTTCCTTCCTCCTCCTACCCTTCTTCCGTCATTCCAAGTTCCCTTCATTCCCCTCCCTCCCCTCATTCCACAAATACCTCTAATTTGGTCTCCTCTCTTTCTCTTTCTCTCTCTCTTCTTTCTCTCTCTTCCCCTTGATCTCTCTCTCCTTCCCCATTCCACACGACATCTCTACCTCATTCCACTCTCTTCTCTTACCTATCCCACTCCTCCCTTCCCTTCTTTCCTCTCTCTCTATTCCCTTCCTCTCTTTCTGGGCTTCCATCATCATTCCTCCCTCAAACCTCTTCCCTAACATAAATCACTCCCTAGCTTCTTCTTCCTTTTTCCATTTCCCTTCTTTATCTTTGTCCATCTCCATTTCTATCCTCCCTCTCTCCTTCCATTCCTCCTTTTCTTCCCTTCTTCCTCTTTCCTTTTCTTTCCCCCTTCCTTCCCTCCCTATCTTTCTTCCTTTCCTCCCTCTTTCCCTTTCATTCCTCCTTACCTTCCTCCCTCCTTCCCTTCCTCCCTCCTTCCCTTCCCTTCTTCCCTTTCCTTCCCTCCCTACTTTAATTCCTTCTTTCCTTTCCTCTCTCCTTTCTTTCCCTCCCTCCCTCCTTCCCTCCCTCCCTCCTTACTCCCTCCTTCTCTTCCTTCCTCCCTCTTCCTTTCCTTCCTCCCTCCTTCCCTTCCTTTCCTCTCTCCTTCTCTTCCCTTCCTACCTCCTTCGCTTTCCTCCCTCCTTCCCTTCCCTTCCCTTTCTCCCTCCTTCCCTTCACTTCCTCCATCCTTCCCTTCCCTTCTTCCCTTTCCTTCCTCCTTCCCCTCCCTTCCTCCCTCCTTCTCTTCCCCTTCTCCCTCTTTCCCCTCCTTTCCTCCCTCTTTCATTTCCTCTCTCCTTCCCCTCCTCTCTCTTCCCCTTCCTCATTCCACCCCTCCCTTCCTCCCTCCATCCCTTCCATCCTCCCTCCATCTCTCGCTCCCTCCCTCCCTCCCCTTTCTCCCTCTGGGATACCAGACTCTGCCCCCAGCAGGGGGGACGTTCACCCTTGGGGGTGTGGGGGATTTAACGTCCAATTCGCTCATGGCCTGTGGTGGCCTACTTTGCTCTGGCCTACCCTTGCCAACCTTAACCTGCCCTGCCTTGTCCTGCTCTGGCTCGCCCTACAATGGCCTGCTTTGCCCTGACCTCTCTTGTCATAGCCTACCCTGGCCTGTTCCAGATTGCGTTGTCTAGGCCTGCACTGTCCTACCCTATCCTGACCTGATATATCTTTGCCAGCCCTGCCCTTTCCTGGCCTGTCTTAGCTATCCCTGTCCCGTTCTGACCTACCTTGTTTCGTTTTATTTTGAATTGACCTGCCCTGACCTGCCTTACTCTGTCTTATCCTGCACTGACCTGTTCTATAGTGTACTTGCATCCCCAGCCCTGGCCTACTTTACCCTATCCAGCCTTGTCCTACCCTACCCATATCCTGTCCTGCTTTGACTTGCTATAGCCAGCCTAACTTGACTTGCCTATACTAGCCTGGCCTGCACTGGCCTGCACTATCTTGGTCTTCTCTTATTTGCCCTTGCCTGCTCTATCCTCGGTTGCTCTGGTATGTCCTGCCTTGGCTGCCCTGACCTGTCCTACCTGGCCTGCCCTGGCCTGCATTGTCGAACTCAACTTTGAGCTGCGTTTTACATACATTGCACTGTCCTGCAATGCCCTAATTTTCCTACCATGAATTGCTCTGGCTTGCCCTGTTGTGTCCTACCCTGACCTGCTCTATCTTGGACAGCGCTGGCCTTTCCTCTCGTGTCCTGCTTTGGCCTACCCTGCTCTGCCCTAGACTGTTCTTGCCTATCCTGCCATATCCTCTTCTGTCTTACCCCTGGCCTGTCAAAGCCTGCTCCGGGCCTGCTCAAGTTTGCCCTGGCCTACCTTACCATGGGTTATTCCTTAGCCTACCCTGGTCTGCATTGGCCTTCTGTATCCTGGCCTGCAGAGTCCTCCCCTGCCCTGGCCTGCCTTGGCCTGTTTTCCCTCTACTGATAAAACCGCTTGACAGTATTTGGAACAAATATGTTTAAGTGGCGAATGTTTCTGAAAGGATAACTACTTGTGATATTTACTATGCATTCGTTATGAAATGTGTCCTGTTGGTGAATAGTGAGACAGTGATATTGTGTTGGTGATGGTGATTATGGTGAATGAAGGGGTGACAGTGACGGTGACGATGATGGTGATGAGACGATAGTTACGGTGATGGTGGTGGCAGTGGCAATATGTGATAATGATGGTAATAGTGATAGTGTTGGTAATGGGGAGATTGTGACTGTGATGATGACAGGAGGGCGAACCCAATGGTATACTTTGTTCATTTTATTCTGGTTAATGAGAAACGATTTCATTCTACCGAGGATATCCTCTCACCAAATCAGGCGAGGAAATCATAAACAATTCTTTCAGAAAAACGTTACAATAAAGACAGTATATTCTCCACCTCTTCAGGTAATTTTATTCAACTAAGGAATTGCTCCTGGACTGAAGTTATTAATTCAAGACCATTTCAGTTTAAAAATTAACACAATAGAATTGTCTGGCGCCTTCCAAGTCAAAGAACGGAAGGACCTTGAGGAGACGAAGTCAACGTGTGAGTGGAGGGGTCTCCTCACGAGGAAGCTTCTGCTTCCACCTCCAAAGCTTCCGCCTCCACCTCCAAAGTTCCGCCTCCACCTCCAAAGCTTCTGCATCCACTGCCAAAGCTTCCGCCTCCACCTCCAAAGCTTTTGCCTCCACCTCCAAAGCTTCCGCATCCACCTTCAAATTTTCCGCATCCACCCCGAGAGGACAAAACCACAAAAATTAAAAACTTCATCTGCTTTTCCTTCTCCCTCGAATCTCCCTTCCTCTTCCTTTGCTCTTCCTTCCTCTACTCTATCCCTTCACTCT
>NC_134779.1:59064084-59069084 GCF_046742065.1 Oratosquilla oratoria
TCAGAAATGCAGGTACCTGATTACTAGTGGGCAAACATACAGGGAATACTGCTTTCACGGTGTAAGTATCCATTGCGATCAGTTTTTTGCAACTGGTTGCGTTGGTGTGCGAGATAACTGTTTAAATTGAATTTTCATTCATCAACCGAACCTGCCAAAGAATTGACCTAAACTGCATCCAGAACGTATCAGTAGAAGACATATCAACAAAGTCTAAGTAACGTTGTGGTTCCCAGCCGATGTGCCGCGGCACCAAAGAGTGCCGCGAGATGAACTGAGGGTGCCGCCAAAATTCCGGGCAAAAATAATTTTCCTATTACCGACTCTCTCCGTCATCCATTTCTGTTCATTAAAGCAGCATCAGTGTAAAGATGAGTCTTTTCATATTATCCAGGGACAAAATTTTATTGCACTGATGTTGAATCAACAAAATACTGATAAACTAGAATTTAGATTTTCTAATAAGGGTGCCGGGGACTTCTGAAAGGCTTGCCAGAAAAGATTAGGAACCACTGAAGTACATAAGAACATAAGAATGAAGGAGACTGCAAGAGACCATAAGGCCTACACTAGGCAGCTCCGTATTACAACATACAAAAAAAAAAAATCTCGCAGACAGAATGTAAACAACCTTGCTAAGCCTTTTAGAAGTCCCCGGCACCCTTTTTAGAAAATCTAAATTCTAGTATGTCAGTATTTTGTAGATTCAACATCAGTGTACATAAGAACATAAGAAATAAAGGAGACTGCAAAAGACCATAAGGCCTACACTAGGCAGCTCCGTATCCATCACCACCTGTCATCCCCATCCATAAAGTTGTCTAATCGTTTTTTAAAACAACTGATAGTTTCAGCGCTTACTACATGGTTACTAAGTTTATTCCATTCATCGACCACCCTATTAGTAAACCAATTCTTGCCTATTTCCTTATTAAATCTAAATTTGTCCAGTTTATACCCATTACTGCGAGTCCTGCCCTGTTGTTTCATTATGATGACCTTGTTTGCATCACCCTTGTTATAGCCTTTGATCCACTTGAACACTTCTATTAGATCACCCCGCACTCTGCGTCTTTCCAGAGAGTGTAAGTTTAGGTGCCTAAGCCTCTCTTCGTAAGGTAAATTTCCGAGTCCTTGTATCATTTTGGTCATTCTTCTCTGTACTGATTCTAGTGAATTTACGTCCATTCTGTAGGACGGAGACCAAAACTGTACCGCATTGTCAAGGATGGGTCTAACTATCGCTAGATAGAGTTTAATAATTACCTCTGCACTTCTATTCGTTACCGTCCTAGCAATGAAGCCTAATGCGCTGTTAGCTTTATTTCTGGCGCTAATACACTGCTTCCTGGTTTTAAGGTCTGGACTCACCAGAACTCCCAAGTCCCTCTCGCACTCAGATTTTTCTAAAAAACGTGTTATCTAAGTTGTATCTGTAGCCCTACGTTTAACACGCTACACTTAGAGATATTGAAGTTCATTTGCCATTTCACCGACCATGTTAACAGCTTATTAAGGTCATCCTGCAGAATCTGGGCGTCGTCTCCTGACCTAATTAGGCGTCCTATTCTAGTGTCGTCCGCAAACTTACTAACATCACTATCTAACCCTTCGTCTAAGTCGTTTATATACATAATGAACAACAAGGGACCCAAAACCGAGCCCTGGGGGACCCCGCTAGTAACATTGCCCCACCTAGATTCTATTCTATTTATGGTGACCCGCTGTTTTCTGTTACTAATCCAAGCTCTAATCCATTCTAACACTTTTCCTCCTATGCCATGGGCTTTGCTTTTATTTAGTAGTCTCTGGTCGTGTGGCACTTTGTCGAACGCTTTGCTAAAGTCAAGGTAAATAACATCGTAATTTTCATTGTTGTCTAACGCCTTATATACCTTAGTTTAAAAGGATAGATGATTAGTCACACATGACTTACCCTTGGAGAAACCATGCTGTGAAACACGAATTAAATTATGCTCTTCAATGTGTTCTCTGAGTCTATTTGCTATTATTGATTCAAGCATTTTTCCTATAACCGATGTCAAACTGATTGGCCTGTAGTTGCATATAGACGATCTATCTCCCTTCTTAAAAACAGGAACAACGTTTGCCTGCCTCCAAGCAGTTGGAACAGAACCAGTGTCTACCGATTTATTGAATATTTCAGTTAACTGGTCGCAGATTTCAAATTTACACTCTTTGAGCATTCTTGGAAAAATTTCGTCTGGACCCGGAGATTTTGTAGCTTTAAGTCTGTCAATCTGCTTGACTACTTCTTCTTTACTAATGCTGATATTAGTTAGACTACTTTCTTCATCCCCTCTGAAAATCGGATCGCAGTCAAGTACTTTATCTACCCTCTCATTAGTAAACACCGATAAAAAAAAAAATTAAACTCCTCACTTATTTTTTCTCCGATTTCATCATATTTTCATTGTTTTTAATTGGTCCTATTCTTTCTTTATTTTTTGTTCTATAGAGGTAAAAAAACAAACCTTTGGGTTGGATTTTGCTTGACTGGCAACCTTGATTTCATAAGTATGTTTCGCTGTACGTGTGTTCCATTTAACCAGCTTTGCCATTCCGTTATATCTTCATCTAAGGTGTGATTCCCCGTTTTTTTTTTGTTTTTTTTTTTTGCGTAAAGTCCTGTTTTCATTCCGATTTCATGTTTCAATCTGTTCGTCATCCATTTGGGAGTATTACTATTTTGCAGTATTAACTTTAGGGGGATAGATGTATTTTGTGCATTAATAATTAGATCAGTTAGATTGTTATACATTTCATTTAAATTACTGACCTGACTGTTGGGCCCTCGCCCCCAATTGACCTGACCTAAGGTATGCGTATTACCCTCCTTGACCCAGACCTGACCTAAGGTATGCATATTACCCTCCATGACCCACACCTGACTACCAGCCCCGCAACGAGAATCAAGAATGTCTGAAACGTCCGCCTGGCTTTTCGTATTCAATTTCAAATAGGTTTTTATATTGTCAAAGTTTGCTTTCCTGAAGTCTGGTACTTGAACGTTATTCGTACTTTTTATTTTTTCCCAAATAACATTAAATCTTATTTCTTGATGATCGCTAAAGCCTAGACTATCTCCCACTATTACGCTGCTAATTTGGTGCTCATTATTTGTTAGAATTAAGTCCAGGGTATTTTGTCCCCTCGTAGGATCGGTAATCATTTGTTTTAGGAAATTATCCTGCACCACATCTAGGAATTTCTTCGCTTCATGATCTCCTATTAAAGTTTCCCAGTCAATGTTTCTATAGTTAAAATCTCCCATGATTACAACGTTTTTGTACTGGGACGCTCTGTGAATTTCATGAATTAGGGAATCGGTCTGCTCAATGCTGAGGTTAGGAGGTCTATACAAGACGACAATAATAACTTTCTTATTCTTGCCTATAATCTCTACCCAAATATATTCCGTACAGTCCTCTTCCTTAATCGAATTGTTGATAATACAGTTTAATGTATTTTTAACGAAAAGTGCTACACCTCCCCCATTCCTGCCGACCCTATCCTTATGAAAAAACTTATATCCTTCTATTTCGATTTCCGGAAGGAAATGTTTATTAGCCATGTTGATCCAGGATTCAGTAATAGCTATAATATCGAAATTTTCTACGCATGCTTTACCTCGCAGCAAATCAATTTTGTTAATTATGCTCCTGCTATTTGTATAGTAAACTTTAAGTTTATCTTCCCTCCACCTGCTTTGGTGATTTTTTACACAGTCCTCTAAGTTGTTTCTATTGCCTAAACTATATTCCGATACTTCCCCCCTCCTACTCCCACGTAATCTACCCGAAAAAACCCTGTAGGATGCCTACTTCTCGCTCAAGGGATTCAGCAAGGAGCCGAAATCCTCTGGGAGACAAGTGCACTCCGTCCCATGTGTATAGGTGATTCTTACCATAAAAGCGGTCCCAGTTGTCGACAAATGCCCACTCATTGGCCTGGCAATCATTGGTCAGCCTACAATTCATTGCAACAGCCCTGGAATGCCACATGCCTCGAACCTCGGAAGGATTCCACATACAGGAACACCTCCCCTATTTCTGATCTTGTCTAGCGCATCCCGGTACCGCGCAAATAATTCCTCACTCCCTAACTTACCTATATCATTTCCTCCGGCACTTAAGCAAACTACTGGGTCCTTACCTTCCCCTACTAGACACTCTTCAATCCTATCTCTAACATCTCCTATGCCCGCGCCAGGGAAACACACCTGCGTCCTATGTTTCCTATCTTTGTCGCAGAAAACCCTGTCTAAATACCTCACTTGACTGTCTCCTACTACCAAAATCTTACCTGTGGGCAGGGATCCAGCGTCTGCCCTTTCCTTCTTCTCTTGGATTTAATTTGTTCCTTCTTCCTGCAGATTTGCCAGCACTTGAAACGAGTTTTTGCATTTCAGTGGGGCTGGTGAGGACTTTTTTCCACTTTTCCGCATCTTATTTCTCACCGTATTCCATCCATGCTCATCGCTAATTTTGTCTTCCGTATTATGGGCCTTCGAGCGGAGAACTCGATTCTCCTCTTTAAGGCACTTAACAGCATCCTCCAAGGCTTCAATTCTACTAAGTAGAGATTGTACCTCTTCGGCGCTGAACACAGTGACACATTCACTCGCCATATCGCTAACTGATACAAAATTTTGTCCCTGGATAATATGAAAATACTTATCTTTAAAGTGATCCTGCTTTAATGCACGCAATGTATGACATATGTTCACTTTGCCATACTCCCTCACATGCACAATCATGCTTCACATCCTCAATCATGTCCACTGATTGAAGGAATAGTAGTACTACGCCCAACAACTCATTCAGCGATCTAGTTGACGTCTGGCAATTTTCTTTCAGTCAAAGTATATCTGCCTCTCTTAAGAATCAACAACTTCGCTACGATAATGTACATAAGATGTATTAATTCAGGCTAAAGTAAAATTAATTGATCACTTCAAAGAGAATTTTTTTTGGGGG
>NC_134779.1:59076584-59084084 GCF_046742065.1 Oratosquilla oratoria
TGTGTGTGTGTGTGTGTGTGTGTGTGTGTGTGTGTGTGTGTGTGTGTGTGTGTGTGTGTGTGTGTGTGTGTGTGTGTGTGTGTGTGTGTGAGATTCGCCATGGTTCTGGATCACGAGTTGGACTCGTGATCGACAGCTATTTCCCTCCCGGAAGAGAGCCCAGAGCTCATATATGAGTGATCTATGGGTAATGCTGTGACCTTACACGCACACACACACCCAACTCCCCGCTAACAAAAGTTGGAGTAACGACTCGCAACATAGCGATACTGAAATTATTTTAGCCCTAGGCGGGATTCGAACCCGGACCTCGTATTGGCGGTCAGGAACTCTACCACCGCGCCATCGAGTCTGTTTGCGTGTATGTGTATATAAACAACAATAATAATTTATCCAATAAGAATCTGTGTTTAACTCTGATGGGCTATCTCATAACGAGACATCGTTATCCAACATATGACCACATATGCGGATTACGCATGCGGCCCGCATAGCACATGACCCGCGAATGAGGCAGTTTCCCTTTCGCTCGCATGTGATGTATGCATATGCGGAGAACGTAATGGCTATGTGATGTATCATCACAGCCGGGGATTAAAATGTTCATGATTTACGTAGTCCATTTGGTGCACACGCACATGCAGTTGAGATGAATATATATATATGTATATACATATATACATATATATACATACATATATATATAAACACATATGTAGACATATATCGTATGAATGTAGATTTATCAAAAGTGGTAAAAATGGATAACATCACGTTCTTGTTTCTTGATCATTTTCTTACAATGCATAAATTTCCCCTGACACATAAAATATAATCACATAAAACGTACAACCACATATCACGGTCCTTGATCACGTGTTGGACTCGTGATCGATATCTATTACCTTCCCGGATGAGAGCTCAGAGCTTATATATGACCCGATCTTTGGATAATACACCTTACACTCATACACATACACAGATGCGCGCGCTCGCACACACACACACACACACACACACACACACACACACACACACACACACACACACACACACACACACACACACACACACACTCACACAAACAACTCCTTGCCCATCAGAATTGGAGTAATAATTCACAGTTTAGCGATGTTGAAATTTTCAGCCCTGATCAAAGCTCGAACTTTGATCACCGAAGAGTGATGTGTGTGTGTGTGTATGTGTGTGTGTGTGTGTGTGTGTGTGTGTGTGTGTGTGTGTGTGTGTGTGTGTGTGTGTGTGTGTGTGTGTGTGTGTGTGTGTGTGTGTGTGTGTGTGTGTGTGTGTGTGTGTGTGTGTGTGTGTGTGTGTGTGTGTGTGTGTGTGTGTGTGTGTGTGTATACGTGTGTGTGTGTGTGTGTGTGTGTGTGTGTGTGTGTGTGTGTGTGTGTGTGTGTGTGTGTGTGTGTGTGTGTGTGTGTGTGTGTGTGTGTGTGTGTGTGTTTTTCTCACTAAATTCTTGTTCTCTCTAAATTGTTAACACAATGACAATACATTATGTGATCTCTTAAGTATTCCTTCTTTGTTTAACTATTCTCTATACCATAGCAACAATAGATCTCATACCAATCGTTTCTCAAATTTCAAAATCATCTTAGAAAATTGTGATCACAAAGTATAAGAACACTGTCTAAACCGATTCAACATATTAGTTACATATTATGATATAAGAAGTAAGTTAACCTTTTACTTCCTGAAAGGATAAATTCAGTCACCTTCATCTTCTTCATCTTTAAAGAAAAACTTTTGCTTAGCTCACACAAGCTCGCTGTCCGAGCGTGTTAATGCGTCGTTACTTACGGTGAAGCTCGAGGGGATGACGGTTCAAACCCTGCCACCGACGAAGTTGAACCAAGGATATGATTTATTAAAATCCATGCCCCTTTGAAAGGGGCACCATTCAAGCCTTCTGATATTGGGGAGTTTGTGATGTGAAACCCAATCAATCATATAAGCCAATGATATTCAGAAGAACACTCGAGACAGGAAGTAATTAAGGTAATTATCTCGACAAAATTACTTCATTTAAGAGTTTATATATTATATGAACGAATTATCTTCTTCGAGAATCTAATCCTGGTTAACGTCAGGTGATTTTATTAGGTCCACAGGAACCCAAAGAAAGTAAAGACAACTATATATATATATATATATATATATATATATATATATATATATATATATATATATATATATATATATATATATATATATATATATATATATATATATATATATATATATATATACATATATATATATATATATATATACACGTATATATAAAAATACACTGAATGGTTCCCAGTGATCAATTAATG
Source organism: Oratosquilla oratoria (assembly GCF_046742065.1). Lineage (NCBI taxonomy): Eukaryota > Metazoa > Arthropoda > Malacostraca > Stomatopoda > Squillidae > Oratosquilla > Oratosquilla oratoria. Next base: position 59,078,927 of record NC_134779.1, read on the forward strand.
TCTTTTTTCAACCACAAATTACTTTTAATTCCATGCTATCGCAGTCGAGACTGAGAATCGCTCGATGGAGGCATCCGTTGGAAATTGAAACGTGGACGAGCCGAGGATTTGAACCCAGCTAACCCATAACAAAGTTACAGTGACGTAAAACATTATATATATATACATATATATATATATATATATATATATATATATATATATATACATATATATATATATATATATATATATATATATAAACATACATATCCACATATAATTCTAAAAAAGAAAAATCTTCCCAGTCTTTCGTGACCAAAATGAATGGCTCTGGTAAGGCGTGAGGAAGACAAGATGGACCATTCTCAACACTGTAAGTAGGCTACTGTACATAAAAACGTTATGATTAGACATAACTATGAAAAACATCGGTAATAAACAGGACGCCGCATAAGGGGAACGATACGTGTCAGAATGCTTCGAATGTTTCAAAGCATTCCGGTGAGGGACATGGGGAGGATAGGTCCTAAATTGAACAATACTTTAAGGTTTGAGCTTAAGAAACGATAATATGTCTCTTGAAGCCGGAATGATCGTATCTTACAAAAGTCCCTTACTGCCTCGTACTAGACACTCTAGATTTTGATAGGACATATGCCAGACCATTTCATTCAGCCGTGTAATTTAACTTTCGTATATAAAGGTTAATCTTAATGCAATTAACATCTTCGGCTCTGAAGGTTTAGCTAAATTATGTTTTCTTAGTGGATACTCCCAAGGCTTTTCCTTCTTTTTCCTTTATTTAATCCAATAGATCTATAGATCAGGTGTTCTTAAAGTAGTGCCTCAGTTTCCCCAGAAGGAGTCGGAACCTTTTCTTGGGAATATACAAAAAGAAATCCTGGAAATTATCTAATTAATGGTTTCGTGTAAAAATTCTATTCTATCCATTTAACTACTGAAGATAAAAATAAAAAGAGCCGCTAGTATCAATTTCTTTTCATAGCCATTTTTTTTTTTACTGTAGATTAACATTTAAAACTCAGGAGTAGTTGGCTAATATGGAAGAGGGGGTTTTAAGATTAACTTGGAGTTCAACTTTGGGGTATCAGGGTTGAAAAACTTGAAGAAATGCTGCTAGAGATTGACATCTGGGTATTATGAAGCGATTATATTTAGTTGACAAGATACCCAAAAGCGGCTTGACACTTCGAGAAGCTGACCGGAAGGGATGAAGGATTGAGATCGATCGCATAGGAACGGGGTAATCTTCGGTTGGAGTATATAAGCCATAGTCAGGACGAAACGTGAGGAGATAAAACATCATATTTTTCTGTTTACCTCATCACCCTTACACACATCCAAGAGTTTTTATATTCGCGGAGGAGCACCCGAAAGGGTTTTTCATATTCACGGAGGAGCATCCAAAAGGGTTTTTATATTCGCGAATAAGCATAGTATGGGTGTATTTTGGAGCACTGTGGGTGTAAACGCGAGAAAGGGTGACTTGATGAGAGACGGTCCTAAAACAATTATTTAAGGGTGAGGCTGTGGGTAAAAAAGGGTGGAGGGATAGTGGAAGGCAGCCAGGGGGAACGCCTAATTATAATAAAGAAGGGTGACTTAGGTGAGAAGGGGAAGTCGGAAAGTGGAGAGGGAGATGAAGACTTACTGGATTATGTCAGCAATAGTCAGGGCTTCTATCATTGGGGTCATGATGGTGGTGAAGTGAAGATTAAAGCGGCAGCGGGAACGAGCATAGTAGAAATTAAATGTAGATAGTAATGTATATATATATATATATATATATATATATATATATATATATATATATATATATATATATATATATATATATATATATATAGAAAGAGAGAGAGAGAGAGAGAGAGAGAGAGAGAGAGAGAGAGTTAAATAAGCACGATTTACCATTACCTTCATTGTGTGTTAAAGATTGCAAATTCCAATTTAATGATAAATTCTATTCTCAGAAATTTGGAATGAGCATGGGTAATCCTCTCTTCCCCGTATTGAGTAATTTATATATGGAGTTTTTTTTAAACCAAAATTTTAAATAAGATAATTCCCCCCAACATTACATGGATGCGGTACAATGATGACATCCTATGTCTGTGGCCCATTCAAGATAATGTATATGATTTTTTATGTAAGCTTAATAATTTGGTCAGTTCCATTAAGTTCACGGTGGAGATAGAGAGTGAAGGTATTTTGCCTTTCCTTGATTGTAATATCTACCGCCGTGAAAGTGAGTTGAAGTTTAGTGTATATCGCAAACCAACCAATGTTTGTTCATATATACACTATTATTCCTCACACCCTGATGGCGTAAAGATATCTGTTTTTTCGTCGATGTACCTCAGGGCCCTACGCATTTGCAGCCCATAGTATATCGATGATGAAATAAGATGTATTTACGACATTGGTACTAAGCTACAATACCCCACACATGTTCTTGACACAGCTTACAATCGTGCTAAAAGGACATTTTATAACCTAGGGCAACTCAAACTTTCAATATGAATAACTTGCTAATTCTACCGTACCAAGAGAACCTGCAAAATATTCCAAATATATTACGTAAATTTAACATTAATGTAGTTTTTAACAATAAGAACACTGTAAGACAACTGCTCATAAATAATTCTGTCAATAGTGATAAAGGGTGTGTGTACAAAATACCTTGCAAATCATGTAATCAGTTTTATGTTGGTCAGACTGCTAAAACACTCACAACACGAATCAATCAACACAAGAAATACGTTAGAGAGGGAAACCAATCTAGCGGTATTTTCAACCACATGAACCATTTTAACCACTCAGTTGACTGGGATAACGCTAAAGTCATCACATACAACAACAACATAACAGAAAGAAATTTAATTGAATGCAGTTTGATCAAATCTAGTAAAGGGATAAATGTTAATCTTCATCAAGGTTTGTACAAATTAGATAGTTTTATTTCTCATGAAATTTCAATTTTTTTTTTAATGTAATATAAATTATGAGCATTTGTCCTATACTTGCTGGTTACCAGAACGGTCCAAACGTCCGGCACGTGTACTTCTTCCACTACCTCTCCGAATGCCCTCTTCACTATATCATATATTCTGTACCTTGTTTCTTCATTTTATAATTCCTTCTTTGTATCTGCACTGAAGATGTAATTATACGAAAGCGCTCTGCTTCGTTAGTTTACTTTTCCTAGTGGTTACTTACGCATATAAATATATATATATATATATATATATATATATATATATATATATGTATATATATATATATGTATATATACATACACACATATATATATATACATTATATATGTATGTATGAATGGGAGTAGAGTATGTGGGGATGAAATGGGTGTGAGTTGATTTATGCCTTTGACTATGGCTACCTATCTTGTAAAGGGGAAAGCCATTGGTATACGTATATATATATATATATATATATATATATATACATATATATATATATATATATATATATATATATATATATATATATATATATATATATATATATATATATATATATATATATATGCAAAGTGACCACTATGAAGAAAAACAACAGGTGCAGAGCGCTTTCATGTATTCTATAGTCAGTGTATTTCCGCACTGCCGATGTAATACACGAAAGCGATTTTTCTCCGTTTTTTTCTCTTCATAGTGGTTACCTTGCATTTCTAAACACATGTTTCCAATGATTTATTGCATATAAATACATGTATGTATGAATGTATATTTATGTATACACACACACAAACATATATTTATATATATATACACACACACACATATATATATATATATATATATATATTTTTTTTTTTTTTTTTTTTTTTAAGACAATGGAAGACCCAAAATAGCGAGAGCTTCTGTTTTTTTTAAAAAAAAAAAAAAAAAAAAATACGAGAGCCTCTTGCCTAACGACACTGACACCTAAAGAGAGGAGAAACGACTAAAGTGAAAATATAACTAAAGCTAATTACATTCAATATTTATATCAGTGGATCTGGTACCTTTAAGCTGTATCACATGTGTACAGTTTAATTTGCTTCCTAATGATTTTTCCCTTATTTATTGTTATTCATAAATCAATTTAATGCTACTAATGGCACTGCATCTAGAGCAGCGTTTCTCAACATTTTTACTCTTGCGTAACCTTTAGAATAAATTGCATGTCTCAAGGAACCCATAAAAAGAAGAAGAAAAAAAAAAAAAGATCTTTCTCTTTTTTCATCGTGATAATAGGTTGGATAGGATGATATCTATATTACATTATTACAATAACCAAGAATATGTCATGCGTGTTTAATTATAGTATTACATTTATGAAATTAAATAAAAAAAAATCAAAAGTGCATTAGCTTATCTCACGTGTTCTCGCGGAACCCTTAGGGACCTTTAGCGGAACCCTTAGGGACCTTTAGCGGAACCTTAGGGTTCCGGAGAACCCTGGTTGAGAAACGCTGATCTTTAGTCGCCACCACAGAACCTGTCAATCGTTATGTAGATATAAGCTTTCCCTCGTCGCTGTTGAGGGGCTGCCACGGGAATGAATTAAACATGTAAGTAGTTAACGCAGCAGTAGAGTACCACCCGTTATTGAAGGGGTCGAATCGAGGTAGGCCATAACTTCTTTAGAATATAAGAATGAAAGAGACTGCAAGAAACCATAAGGCCTACACTAGGCAGTTCCATGTCCATTATCACCTATCATACCCACCCATACCGATAGTTTCAGCGCGTACTACATGGTTATGTCTATTTTACACCCTTCACTATAATGGGCGTGACACTTAGATGAATAAAATCGACTGAAGACAGAAGGAATACAAGGGAAAGTACCAATCGTTAGGAAGGGATTACGAGATCTAGTCGTCTATATTCAACAAATACATAGAAAATATATAAAATGCAATGAAACGAAATTCAGAAAATTGTCTATAAACACACACACACACACACACACACACACACACACACACACACACACACACACATATATATATATATATATATATGTATATATATATATATATATATATATATATATATATATTTATAAACATATATATATATATGTATATTTATACATGTTGACTTAGTCTACAAATATTCAACAAATACGTAGAAAATGTATATAAAGC
>NC_134779.1:59089084-59091584 GCF_046742065.1 Oratosquilla oratoria
CATATTATGACAATAGGGTAAGGCTCGCAGTAATGAATTTAAACTGGACGATTTTAGATTTAAGAAGGAAATAGATAAGAATTGGGTTACTAATAGGGTGGTCAACGAATGGAATAGACCTAGTAGCCATGTAGTGAGCGCTGAAACTATCAGTTGTTTTAAGAAACTGCCAAACAACTTTGTGGATGGGGATGACAGGTGGCAATGGACATGGAACTGCCTAGTTTAGGCCGAAGGAAAGAGACCAGAAGGAAAAGGCGATTAACTATTTTTTAGTTAGTCTTCAACCATAAAATGACGCTCCGTGACTCTGGTCCGTAGGGAGAGTCACAAAATTCCCTAAAGATTTTTTTTTTTTTGACAATCAACCTCTCAGCTCGGGTCATCACCCCAAAGCCTAATCCAAAAGACTCTATCGAAGTGGAGTCGCATTTTTCGAATCTAACATCGAAGAAAGAAACTTCGCGTTCTTGGCCCATCAATGACTTCTCCAACTCGTGCTATCAGTCGAGATGGAATGTGGCCGAGCTCGCTTGTCCTCAAGAGGAAGAAAATACATTCTGAAGTTAATCCACACGTTCAACTGCGATGAGACAGTAATCAAAAAGAGCATTTAACCTGTAAATTGTCATTTGAGGCAATTGAGGCTGAGAGGGCCTTAATCTTCTTCAGAGATCTGTGTTGAGCGCGTCGATGCAACAGGCAAACGAGGAGGAGGAGGAGGAGGAGGAGGAGGAAGAGTAGGAGGTCCTCACAAAGAAAATGGAGTAATGGAGGGAAGGGAAGAGAAGGACTAAATGAGGTGTAAAGGGATAAGGACAAGATATATGAGGAAAAAGGAAGAAAAGGAGAAGTAGAAGAAGGAAGAAAAGGAGGAGGAGGAAAAGGAGGAGGAGGAAAAGGGGGAGAAGGAAAAGGAGGAGGAGGAAAAGGGGGAGGAGGAAAAGCAGGAGGAGGAAAAGGAGGAGGAAGAAAAGGAGGAGGAGGAAAAGGAGGAGGAGGAAAAGGAGGAGGAGGAAAAGGAGGAGGAGGAAAAGGAGGAGGAGGAAAAGGAGGAGGAGAAAAAGGGGGAGGAGGAAAAGGGGGAGGAGGAAAAGGAGGAGGAGGAAAAGGAGGAGGAGGAAAAGGGGGAGGAGGAAAAGGAGGAGGAGGAAAACGAGGAGGAGGAAAACGAGGAGGAGGAAAAGGAGAAGGAGTAAAAGGAGGAGGAGGAAAAGGAGGAGGAGGAAAAGGGGGAGGAGGAAAAGGAGGAGGAGGAAAAGGAGGAGGAGGAAAAGGAGGAGGAGGAAAAGGAGGAGGAGGAAAAGGAGGAGGAAGAAAAGGAGGTGAAGGAAAAGGAGGAAAAGGGGGGAAGAAAGAAGAGAAAAAGAGTGGAAGAGGGGTACTGATTTGTGGATATCAGAGGAATAGGGAGAGAGATAAGACGAGGAAGAGGAGGAGGAAGGAACGAAAGAAAAGTGAAAATATGAGAAGATAAAAAAAAAAAGAGAGAAAAAGGTGGAGGAGATTGAATCAATGAAGTCATCCCCCACAAGGTAAAGGGAAGAAAGTAAAGAGAATGAGAGGAGAAAGAAGAGGAAGAGGAAAGAAAGGAAGAGAAGAGAAAATATGAGAAGAAGAAAGAGAGGAGGAAAAGAGGAGGAGATTGAATGATAAAGCCATCCCCCCACAACCTGAAAAGAGGAAAGTAAAAAAGGAAGAGAAGAGGAAAAAGAGGAAGAGATGAGAAAATATGTAAAGAAGAAAGAGATGAAAAAATGAGAAGGGGGATTGAACTGTTAAAATCATCACCCACGACTTGAATAGAAGAAAGAAAAAAGGGAAAGAGGAGGACGAAAATCTCTCTTTGACCACAATTCCTTTTCCATCAAAAGGAAGAGAAGAGGAAAAAGAGGAAGAGATGAGAAAATACGTGAAGAAGAAAGAGAAGAGAAAAGGAGTGGGGGATTGAATTGTTAAAATCATCCCCCACGACCTGAATGTAAGAAAGAAAAAGAGAAAGAGAGGAGGACAAAAATCTCTCTTTGACCACAATTCCTTTTCCATCAAAAGACAAGGTTTACTCCCCTAGTGGTCTTCCTGTCTTCCTTTGTCTTCCCACACCGCATGTTTCGTTCAAATGGGATCCAGAATACGAGTGTTATACACTGGGAACAAGAACTAGGGGACGAGAGAGCTATGGGAGAGAGAGGGAAGAGGGAGAGGTAGTAAGTAATGAGAAGAGGGGGAGAGAGGGAGAATGAGAAAAAGAACAAGGAGAGATGTGGAGGAATTCGGAGGAGGGAGTAAGAGAAGAAGACTGGGAATGGGGATATAAGGAGGAAGGAAAACGAATTGGAAAAATGGGACAGCAGAAAAGGAAAGACAAGGCCATAGAAAGGGGAATAGAAAAGAAGAGAAATGGTGAAGGATAGGAAGGACGGAGGGATGAAGGAATGGAGGAGGAAGATGTGGGGAATCGTTGAATGGATAATATGTTAATGATAAGGAGAGAGACAAA
>NC_134779.1:59096584-59099084 GCF_046742065.1 Oratosquilla oratoria
TACTGCGCTCAGCTGTCGCCGTTTCGGAGTAAACGGAACGGTACGAGAATGCTGACTGGTTTGAGTGAAGCTTGAGTGTGAGTTCTTGCAGATGTTCTAATGATGTAATTATTCTATCTATATACTTATTTATTTTTAAGCATACGCACCTCCCTATAAAATGTTTTGTTTTTATTTATGCATACCTTTGTCTATGTACTTGTTTATCAATTTATTTGTATATTCAATTGATTATATTTATTGATGAATTTTCGTATTTATTTACTTATTCATTCAATTATCTATTTATCTGTTATCTATTCATTGCTGTATTCATTTATTTTCTATTTCTCTATTTACGTTTATTTGCTTATATATCTACTCACCTATTTATCTATCTGATTACTTATTTGTTTATCTACTTGTTTATTTGTTGTTAGATTAACCAGAATGAAATATATAGAGTGCGTCATCATACATTAAGGACCACTTTGGCTGTATGAAATCACATATTTTTTCATGGCTAAGATCAGACGATTCTGTTCAACAGATCAAGACATTTTCAAGTGAAATGGAGTTTTGAACTATCATTCAATTCTCTATGATCAGTTAAACTAAATTGGGCTCAGCTAAGATATGATTTAACGAGTAAATTACAAGGTCCGAGCGTTTAACTTTCGTGAAGTCAGTGTTATGTAAAAATTGGGTTTTGGTTTCCTTCAACAGAAACTATTCTCTGATAATAAATTAATTACAAGTGTTGAAAAAAGAAATTAAGAACTATTTATAAACAAGATAAAAAAAAGAAATAAAGAAAAAAAAGTCTGAAAAAACTACAGAAAAAAAAACAAGAAAAGAAAACCGAATAAAATGAGAAATGAAAATAGGGAAATGGAAAACAAAGGCAAAGAGACAAAGGATATGAAAAAAACATTAGAAAAATGAAAAGGAAGAGAGAAAATACATAAAAGAATAAATAAAGATTAGCATCATAAACTGATACTTTCTTAAGACACCCTCCCACTTGCTGATCTTCCAAATCGCTGGATGTCAATGACCTTTTCAATTTGCATACAACAGGAAAGCGTACAATCTTCCTCACAGGGGCAATGCCCCCGACTTATTCATGACAGGGGAGGAAGGTATTCATAAGAGAATTCAGGGAAAGAGCTAAAATGCGAAGTATCCAGATATATCATAGTAGACAGCGAAACCAGCTGGCCCATGTAATTGAAATATAAACTCCAAATAGCGATTCAGTCGCCCTGGAGGAAGTGATGTGAATGCGAAAGAGTAAGCAAGTCGCCCCCAACTGACGATTACGTCCAAGAATTTTAATAATTCTCGCCCTTGAACAATAGTAATAAATAAGAAGTGTCTATCAAGCTACAAAGTAGCTAACACGACGTCTCTGAATGGGATTATGAACATAGCTTATCGCCCCTGACTGAGGATTATGAGCAATAAGGCAACAAGCTAGTCACCCTTGAGTGAAGATTATGGACATAAAATATCACTGAACGAGGTATAGTAACACAAAGCACCGAGCAAGTCGCCCCTGAACGATGATTAAGAATAAGGACTGTCATGTTCATCGCCCTTGATCGAAGGACACAACCAAAACTTTAATTTTCACCCTAACGGCGATTGTAGTGAGAGTAATTATTTGTTATCTCCAGTTTTTCTGAATAAAACTCCGCAGCCCCAAAGCAGCAGACAACGGTCCTCGGTCCCCCCTATAGTTTTCCTTTGTTAAAAAACATATAAATAAATAAATAGATAAATAAATAGATAAATAAATATAAAGGATAACTAAATAAGTCTTTTTATAACGCCTTTTATAAAAAATATCAAGAGAGAAAAACATAAAAAAATATTAAAACATAAGAAACATCAATCAAATTGCCCCTAAACAAGCGTTACAAACAAGAAATACCAAAGAAGTCGCCCGTGAATGAGGATTAAAAACTGATTCTATGCGATTCAATGCATCTTTAACCAAACCTTCCATAGAGACGAGGAATTTAACAGACATTTGAAAAGGGAAGGTTGTAAGTTAAAAACGGAGATACAAGTGTTATACATACATACATACATACATACATACATACATACATACATACATACATACATACATATACCAAAGGTTTTCCCCCTTATAAGGGAGGGATCCAAAAAACAAAGGCATAAAAACCCCTCCCACCCATTCCATCCCTATCACACTCCACTCCCCTCTACCCTCTTCCCTCCCTCTTGGCACCTCCTGGATCACGGGTCATTCCTGCATCTTGTGTTATAGAAAAAGAAAATTCCAGCAAATCGCCCCTTAACAAGCGTTATAAACAAGTCGCCCACGGTTCAATGCAACTCCAACCACATCGATAGACACGCGGAACAAAAGATACCTTTGATAAGGGAAGATTATAAGTTAAAAATGGAGATCAAACTTTTATATAGTAAAAAATAAATAAATAAATAAATAAAAATACAGCAAGTCACCCCTAAACAAGGATTATAAACA
>NC_134779.1:59104084-59106584 GCF_046742065.1 Oratosquilla oratoria
GTTCATGAAACGAAAGGATTACATATATGGTGTAACAAGGAGGGACTGCACGTGTGGAGATTTATGGAGAGAAAGAGGACATAATGAGGTTCTGGGTGTAAATGGAAGTAAGGAAAGGTCGTGTTATGTCGCCATGGTTCTTCAGTTTATATACTGAGCATATTGAAAGTAAGGGGTATGTTCAAGATACCAAATAAGATAAACTAGAAAAAAGCAGAAAACGATAGAGGAGGATAAGGATGAGTAGAGATGAGGTGGTAAAGACCAGAGTTGTTCAAACTGTGGGTTCTGACCCTTCAGTGGGTCGCGTGAAAAATAAAATGAGTCGCGACAAAAAGCAAGGAAATAAACACAAACACACGTTATATATTATAAATGTGTATATGTATATTATTATATGTATAATATATTATATCATATATATATATATATATATATACTATTATATATTTACGATATATATTATATATATATATATACATATATATATATACATATATATATATATATATATATATATATATATATATATATATATATATACAAACATATATCTTATTACACGTAAGTATTATGGGTCGCGATGTAAACTGTGGTTCTTGCTGTGGATCGCAGTAAAAAAAATCGAAAAATGCTGATTTAGACAAATGGAGAGAATGGAAAAGGACAAGCTGGCAATTAATTATGAAATAAAGGTGGAAAAGAAGAAATTAAACATGGAGGACTAGAATTGATTTTAAAGAACATCGACGTATAAAGATAGTAAGATTGAGATGAAGGGAAAAAACATCGGAAAGTGGAGGGCATTGAGGGAAAAAAATGCGCGAAGAATCTACAGGAAGAAGCGTAGTTAGAAGAACGAATGCTTATATACAGTCATAAGGAAAAGTTTTGACTTGTCCAGTTTTGCATGATACAAAAATTCTCAAATTCTTTGTCCGATTATTTTTATCATGTCTATTCAAGAAAATAAACTAACTGTAAGCTAAACACTACAAGGGAAAATAAAGCACATGCTAGACAAAAAAAAAAATCATATTGACGACATGAGAACTGTGGCCTAGGCCGAAACATTAACTCGATACTGTACATGTGCAAATGAATACATGTACAAGTGTATACGCATATATATGTACACTCGAGATACATAAAGAAGTTGTCTTGACTTAAATAAATATATTACCAGGGTACTAAGGGTATCATGTTTCCTTGATGTTGATCCTACTCAGCGTACCCTCCACAAGAGACAACCCTCATTTACTATTAGTTTTGACTCTAATTTATTATTAGTTATATGTCAATTTATTATTATTAACTATTTACATGTTTTTTATTATTCAACTATACCTATGCCTTTATTCATGTATTTTATCTATTATTTACGTTATTATAGTCTATATCTATTAATTTATTTATATATTTGTTTATTTATTTATCATTATTATGATTTTTTTGCATCCGACCTAGATATGGACCAAAAGGTCTCCTGTGTGCATGCTCCTTTGTAATCCTTTGACAAAGGGGACGTCCACATATTTCATGGCTAAGGCAACTTGATGGAGCCTGTCGAGAGTTCTTTGGAATGGGGAGGGTGACTACATGGGAGCTTGCCCTTCAGAGAGGCTGTGGGGACTGGCGCCGGAGTGTAAATGAAGCGACGCGCCCCCTGTCGTATGTTCCCAATTGATGATGATATTGTTGAGTTCATAATGCGTTATTGATGCAGATTTCTTTTCTTTTCCTCAGGAAACTTCTTCCAGCAGTCTTGAACTGGTTGCTGAGTAAACACTGAAGAAAACTATTACCACGGCCTTGATGTGTGCAGTCTGACCGTGATGTGGGGCTCTTCATAAGATGGAAAACAAGAGGAAGATAAAATAGAAGAGGAAGAAGAAAAAACAAGAGGAAGAAGAAGAAGAGGAAAAAGAAGAAAAGAAAGCGACAGTGATGAAGAGGGAATTATTTATCCATTGCAACTATATTCAAGTTTTGAAACATTCATGACCCTTTCACTAAATGTAAGTCCCTTTACCTGAATAAAGGCCAAACAATAAATGAAATATTCTGTTTTTTCTTGTGCAGTGAAGCCAGTTAACCTGAGCCTGTTCAGTTTAACTTTGCGAAGATCCAAACAAATGAATAAATAGCTAAATAAAAGAAAGAAAAATGGTATGTTTACTACGCTAGGGAGAGATATTGGATGCCTGACAAATGCATTAATTTCTATATGTAATTGGTTCTTAATAAGATGTAGGTAAATGTAATGAATTGTGTTAAATGATGAAATTAAGAGGTTCGGTAACAAAGATTTTTTTCTTCTAATTTCTAGTTAAATGTTTTTTACCCATATTCATTATTATTGTTATTATTATTATTATAACTATTATCATTATCATTATTATTATTATTATTTTTATTATTATTATTATTACTATTATTACTATTATTACTATTATTATTATTATTATTATTATTATTATTATTATTATTATTATTATTA
>NC_134779.1:59119084-59124084 GCF_046742065.1 Oratosquilla oratoria
ACACACACACACACACACACACACACACACACACACACACACACACACACACACACACACACACACACACACACACACACACACACACACACACACACACACACACACACACACACACACACACACGTTCACACGAACATACATACAAACACTCAAACAGGTCTCGATTACGAGTCACTGGCGGCTCGTAAAACACGTGTGTAAGTGTTCATAAATGCACCATTTTCTTTCGCCAGCGACTCGTCCCTCTTTCATTAATCTGTTTAGTGCTGGCCGGGCACGCTTCGTCTTGTGTGGATACTTTGGTCGTAGTGGGTTGAGCGCTGTGATGTTCTCTTTTGTATGTAGAGAAGGAGGTGGGACGAGGGAGGGGCTGATGGGAAAGGAGGGGGGTAGGTAATGGGAAAGGGAAAGGAGAAGGAGGAGTGGGATGGGAAGAGAGAGGAAAAAGTGAGGAGTTGAAGAGGAGAGGGAAGGAGGGGGAAAGAGTAAGGGAATGGGAGAAGGAGGAGGAGAGGGAAAAGGAGGGGGAAGGGGAAGAGGGGGGCAGGGTGGGGGAAGAGGAAGGGGAAGGGGGGAGACGAAAGGGGAAGGAAAAGGGAAGAGGATGGGAAAGGGGAGGGGAAGAGGGGGGACAGGGTAGGGGAAGAGGAAAGGAAAGGGGGAGGGGAAGACGAAAGGGGAAGGAAAAGGGAAGAGGAAGGGAAAGGGGAAGGGGAAGAGGGATGGGTAGGGAAAGAAGATTTGAGAGGGAAAAGGATGGGGAAGGGTAACGGTGGACATGAAGAGGGAGGGGAAGGGAAGAGGGAAGAGGGAAGAGGGAAGAGGGAAAAGGGAAGAGGGAAGAGGAGGAGAGAAGATGAAGAAAAGGAAGGGGAAGAGGGAGTAAGGGGTGGGAAGGAGATGGAAATGGGTGGGGAAGGGGCGAGTAGGGAAGGAGGGAAGGGGGGAAGGAAGGGAAGTCTCCTTCGAAGGCTAATTTGTTGTCTTTATCACCTGAGTGGCTCTTTTGTGAAGTGACCTTTGTCTGGTCTATGGGTCATTAGCGTTGTCTCTCTCACCCTCCTTATTTATTTATTTTTATTTATTTATTTACTTATTTATTTGTTTATTTTTTTGTCTTTGTATTTTTTCTCATTTTCTGTTGTGTTTTTCTCTCTTTCCGTATCTCTCTCACCCTTCTTATTTATTTATTTTCTTATTTTTTATTTACTTATTTATTTGTTTATTTTTTTTTTTGTCTTTGTATTTTTTCTCATTTTCTATTTTTTTTCTTTTTCCGTATCTCTCTCACCCTTCTTATTTATTTATTTTTCATTTATTTACTTATTCATTTGTTTATTTTTTTGTCTTTGTATTTTTCTCATTTTCTGTTTTTTTTCTCTCTTTCCGTATCTCTCTCACTCTTCTTATTTATTCATTTTTATGTATTTATTTACTTATTTATTTATCTTTTTTTGTATTTGTGTTTTTCTCATTTTCTGTTTTTTTTTCTCTCTTTCCGTATCTCGCCTCTCTTACTCTCTTCATCGCATGTTCTTACTGTGTATATCATTCCTTACTTCTCTTTATTTCTCATTACCTTTCCTTGTCCAGGACTCGTTTCTTTGACTGTTTCCGCATTTCCATTTTTTCTGCATTCTCTTTCGCTCTCCTTCATTCCCCTCCTTTCTCTCTTTTCCTCTCTCCCTCTCTCTCTCTTTATCTCTCTCACTATCTGTATATATATGTATGTATATATATATATATATATATATATATATATAAATATTTATATATATATGTATATATACTATATATACATTATATATGTATGTAAATATATATATATACATATATATATAAATATGTATGTATATGTATATATATATATATACATATACATACACATTTTCTTTCTTTACTTCCATTTTCTTTATTTCTTTTCCTTGCTTCGGTCCATCACCGCTGAAACGGAAGCTTACTGGTTCATAACGCTCACACTCTGTCCATCCGAGACATTTACGAAGCCGATTCGAAACGCCCAGAAGGTTCACAATTTCTGGTTGAACCTGTTGCCAGGACCTCGATGGCCATTTAAACCTTCAAACGTCTCCAAGTGTTTCCTTTTGCTGAAGATATACATACATACGTACACACACACACACATACATACATACATACATACATACATACATACATACATGCATACATACATACATATATACATACATGTATACATACATATATACATACACACATACATGCATACGTGCATACATACATACACATGTACATACACTCATATACACATTCATACATACATACATACATACATGTATACATACATACATACATACATACATACATACGGGCATATACACGTACATACACTCATGCATACATACATGCATACATATATACATATATATATATATATATATGTATATACATATATGGCCATACACATATCAAAATGCCCCTTTACCCCTTTATAAGGGATGTGGCCAGGAAATCATTATCTCTTGTAAAATTACTTCGTGGAACCTCATACTTTTTATCTTTTTATTTTTATTTTATTCATTCATTTTTTATTCATGTATTTATTCATTTGTCTTTATACTTATTTATTTATTTATTTATTTATTTATTTATTTATTTACTTATGTATGTATTTATTTTTTGGTAGACAATGTAGTCGTCAAGGGATGAGCTTGGAGAAGTTTTGCAGCAATAAGGAGGGACAAGAGCTTGTTTATGGTGGCTCACAGATGATGAGACTGGGTGACAGGTATGGTGAGGAAGAGTGTGGAAGGAGTTAGGGAGGGTATGGTGCTAGTGGAAGTGGGAGAGTATGGTGATGGTGGTGTTAGTGATGGTGGTAATGATAATGATAATAGTAATGGGAATGATTATAGTGATGGTGATGGTGAAGGGGGTTGCGATGGTAATGATGATGATGACGTTGATGGTGATGATGAGGAGTATAGTGATGGGTATGGTGATGGGGGTTATGATGGTGATGATGGTGATGACGACGGTGATGATAATAGTGAGGGGAATGGTGATAGTAATGATGATGGTAATGTTGAATGGTAGTGATGGTGATGGTGATGATAATGGTGATGATGATGATGATAATGAATGTTGATGACGGAGATTGTGATATGGTGATGGAAGAACAAAGAAAATGACTAAATCTTTCCTCTGTCCTCCTCCTCTCTTTTTTCATCTTCTTCTCTTTTTTCTTTATTCTTCTTCGCGTTCCTTTCCTCCTTTTGTGTTACTCTCCTTTTCTTTGTTATCTTCTCTTCTTCGTTCTTCTTTTATTCTTCTTATTTGTCTCCTTTTCCTTCATTTTCCTCCTTTTTCTTATCCTCTCTTTTACATGTTATAATAAACATCATTCTTATCCTTCTTCTCAATCCGTTTATATTTTCCTCTCTTCTTCTTCCTCATCTTCATCCTATCGTTTTCTTCCTTCTAACTCCTTTCTTCTCCAGTTTCTTCATCTTTCCTTTATTTCAGATTTGTTGTCATCCCATTCTTCGTTATTTCCTCCTTCTCTCTTCGTTCTTCTTCTGTTCTCTTGTTCTACTTTGTTCTTGATTTCTTTCTCCATTACATTTAAGATATATATCTCTCTGTGATTCCAAGGCTACTTAATGATTGTCCAACTTAAGAATATAAGGAAACGATATATAGATAATATATCAATCTATCTATTTATCTATATACCAATAGATTTTCCCCCTTATAAGAGAGGTAGCCAAGTCAGGGGCACGTACCTACTCACTCATTCCACTCCCATCCATTCCACTCCCATCCATTCCACTCCCATCCATTCCACTCCCATCCATTCCACTCCCATCCATTCCACTCCCATCCATTCCACTCCCATCCATTCCACTCCCATCCATTCCACTCCCATCCATTCCACTCCCATCCATTCCACTCCCATCCATTCCACTCCCATCCATTCCACTCCCATCCATTCCACTCCCACCTATTCCACTCCCACCTATTCCACTCCTATCCATTCCACTCCCATCCATTCCACTCCCATCCATTCCACTCCCATCCATTCCACTCCCATCCATTCCACTCCCATCCATTCCACTCCCATCCATTCCACTCCCATCCATTCCACTCCCATCCATTCCACTCCCATCCATTCCACGCCCATCCATTCCACTCCCACCCATTCCACTTCCATCCATTCCACTCCCATCCATTCCACTCCCATCCATTCCACTCCCATCCATTCCACTCCCATCCATTCCATTCCCACCCATTCCACTCCCACTCATTCCACTCTCATCCATTCCACTCCCATCCATTCCACTCCACTCACATCCATTCCACTCCACTCCCATCCATTCCACTCCCACCCATTCCACTTCCACCCATTCCACTCTCATCCATTCCACTCCCATCCATTCCACTCCCATCCATTCCACTCCCATCCATTCCACTCTCATCCATTCCACTCCCATCCATTCCACTTCCATCCATTCCACTTCCATCCATTCCACTCCCATCCATTCCACTCCCATCCACCACCCTTCACCCCCTCTCCTCTTAGCTCCTCATGGATGAGGGGTCATCCCTGTACCCGCCCACTGCACTGGATGAGAAGCAATGTATTAAAAGAATAAATCAAATGAAGAAAAATGCATAAACAAAATGAAACAAAACAGAATAGAATAAACTAATAGGTATTTAAGAAATAAATATGTAAATTAATATATAGATAATTAAAAAAGAATAGGCGACTTGTATTCTAATAAGGATTTTCAAAAATTATATTCTGGCTAACATTACTGTTCTTTCGAGTTCCCATATATATATATATATACATATACATATACATCTAAATGTATATGTATATATATGTATATATATATATATATATATATATATATATATATACATATATAGTATACATATATATGATATGTATATATACATTTATGAATGTATACTTTTTCCTCATATTTTCCTCTTCTTTTCTTCGTTAT
>NC_134779.1:59139084-59144084 GCF_046742065.1 Oratosquilla oratoria
AATTATAGGCCTATAAGTTTGACTTCAATCGTAGGAAAAATAATGGAAACTATAATCAGAGATGCTATCGAACATCATTTAGAAAGTAACCGTTTGATAAATGATAGCCAGCATGGTTTAAGACGGAAACGTTCTTGCGTGACTAACTTACTCGAATTCTACAACACAGTTATCTCGAATGATGATAAAAGAAACAATATAGATTTAATATATCTAGACTTTGCAAAAGCTTTTGATACCGTCCCACACGAAAGACTACTTACTAAATTAGCTTTACACGGAATAAGTGGTAGCCTAGGTTGGACTAGTAATTGATTGAATGGTCCAAAACAGAGAGTTGTTTTAAATGGAAAAACTTCTAGATGGAAATTTTTTACAAGTGGAGCTCCTCAGGGTTCCGTTCTTTGGCCACTTCTATTCATAGTATATATAAATGATATAGACCATGGACTAGAATCTACTGTTTCCAAATTTGCTGATGATACAAAACTGTGCGGAGTGGCAAATGATCACTCAAACCAATTAGATATTCAAGAAGATTTAGATAAATTACAGCAATGGTCTGAAAAGTGGCTAATGAAATTTAACACAAGTAAATGCAAGGTAATGCACATAGGTAAAATTAACAGTAAGTGCGATTACAATTTATTTGGAAATTCGTTAACAAAAGTGGATATGGAAAAAGATCTCGCCGTAATTATCAGTAACGACCTCTAAACATCCAAGCAGTGTATTTCAGCCTCTGAGAAAGCAAATAAGATTCTGGGACTCATTGCGCGATCTTTTGATTTCAAAAGTCCATCTCTCATTAACAAGCTATATAAATCGTTAGTTCGTCCACATTTGGAATATGCTGTTTCCGTATGGTCACCGAATCTCATTAAAGACATTGACATATTGCAAAAAGTACAACGACGAGCCACAAAACTGATTCCAAATAAAAATAAATCATACGCAAATTGACTAAAACATATGAATCTGTTTTCCTTAAAAAACTGTAGACTCAGAGGTGACTTGATATAGGTCTTTAAGATTCTAAAGGGAATTGACAACATCAAAAGTGACAAAATTTTCACATTGAATGAGAATCAGACAAGAAACAATGGTCTCAAACTGTCCGGAAATAGATTCAATTTGGAAGTAGGTAGAAACAACTTTGCCAACCGTGTAGTTAATGAATGGAATAAACTTCCTGCACAGGTAGTGCAATGTAGTTCAGTTCGAAGCTTTAAGAATCATTTAGATAAATACCTAAGCAAGATGCTGTAATGATTATAATTTATCTTATATTGTTTTTGTTTTGTTATCATTTGTCTGTCTGATTTTCATTTATTATTAGTTATATGTCAATTTATTATTATTTACTATTTACCTGTTTGTTTATTATTTAACTATACCTATGCATTTATTTATGTATTTTATTTGTTATTTACATTATTATAGTTTTTATTTATTATTTTATTATTATTATGATTTTTTTCGCATTCGACCTAGATATGGACCAAAAGGTCTCCTGTCGGCCTGCTCCGCCTTTGTGATCCTTTGTGTGTGTGTGTGTGTGTGTGTGTGTGTGTGTGTGTGTGTGTGTGTGTGTGTGTGTGTGTGTGTGTGTGTGTGTGTGTGTGTGTGTGTGTGTGTGTGTGTGTGTGTGTGTGTGTGTGTGTGTGTGTGCGTGTGTGTGTGTGTGTGTGTGTGTGTGTGTGTGTGTGTGTGTGTGTGTGTGTGTATGTGTGTGTGTGTGTGTGTGTGTGTGTGTGTGTGTGTGTGTGTGTGTGTGTGTGTGTGTGTGTGTGTGTGTGTGTGTGTGTGTGTGTGTGTGTGTTTGTGTGTGTGTGTGTGTATTTACCTAGTTGTATTTTACGGGAAGGGGAGCTATGCTCGTGGTGTCCCGTCTTCATATCTCATTTTATCTAAATTATTTTTAAATTCATGTATTGTTTTTGCACACACCACTTTCTCATCTAACTTGTTCCAACTGTCTATTGCTCCGTGAAGAAAGCTGTTCTTTTTCAGATCTCTTCTATAGCTGTCTTTTTTTATTTTCTTTCCGTGTCCTCTTGTATTTCTATCATCCCATTTTATCAGATTATCTCTATCAGTAATTTCTATGCCTTTCATGATTCTGTAAATAACTATCAAATCTCCTCTCTTTCTTCTTTGCTCTAGTGTCTATAGTTCAAGTTTTGCTAGTCTCTCTTCATATGATAGTTTTGAGAGTGTTGGTGCCAATTTTGTAATTGATCTTTGTATTCTTTCAATTTTTTTTTTTTACATTTTTTTTTTTGTACTTGATGACCAAATCGTTGCTGCATATTCCAATCTTGGTCTTATCAGGGTGATTAGAATTTTCTTCACCATTTCTTCATCCAGGTATGTAAATGCAACTTTGATTGGTCTTATTAAATTATAAGTTTCTCCAAAAATCTTATTTATATGTTTCTCAGGTGACATATTATTCATAGCAATGACTCCCAGGTCCTTCTCATTTTCTACTTTTTTTATTCCTTCTTCTCCCAATTTATATGATCCTGTTATTCTGTTTTTGCTTCTTCCAAATTCCATTATACTACACTTTTTTGTATTGAACTCCATCTCCCACTTCCTACTCCATTCCTGTACTTTATTTAGATCACTCTGTAGTGATTCACAATCTTCTTCCGTGTTTTTTTTTCAGTAGTTTTGCATCATCTGCAAAGAAGCTCATATAGCTTCCAATTCCTTCATCCATATCATTGATATATATAGCAAACATTATTGGGGCCAGAACTGTTCCCTGTGAAACACCGTTTATTGCTTCATCCCATTTTGAGTGTTTGTCTCTTATCACTACTCTCATTTTTCTTGCAAAAAGTCTTCCATCCAATTAAGCAGTTTGCCCTGTATTCCTCCTTCAGTTTCTAATTTCTTAAGCAACTTCTTATGTGGTACTTTGTCAAAAGCTTTTTTTAGGTCTAGAAATGCACAATCAGCCCATCCATCTCTTTCTTGTATTATATCTATTAGCCTTGAATAGAAACATATTAAATTGGTGACGCATGATCGCCCTTGTCTGAATCCAAATTGCCTTGGATTTAGCACGTTGTTTTTTTCTAAACATTTTACCCATCTACTTTTGACAATTCTTTCACAAATTTTTGCTATTGTACTTGTTAGAGAGACTGGTCTATAGTTGGTAGGGTCTTCTTTATTTCCTCCTTTATATATGGGTACTATATTTGCTTTTTTCCAATCTTCTGGAACTTTTCCTTCTTTCAAGGAACTGTTTATTATGCTATGTATTTTGTCTGCCAGTTCATTCCTGCATTCTTTCAAAATCCAGTTTGCTATTTCATCTGGTCCATGCGATTTTCTGACATCAAGATTACTCAAATGTTTCAATATTTCATTCTTTGTTACTTCTATTTCTTTCATGGAGGGGACTTTCTCTTTCCATTCGATCTCTTCAGGTTGTATGTTCTCCCTTGTAAACACTGATTTAAAATGTTTGTTCATAATTTCCGCCATTTCAATTTCCTCTGTGTATTCAACTCCTCCTTGTCTTAATTTCTCCAAATCTTGTTTGTTTTTCAGTTTGTTGTTTACAAATCTGTAAAATAGCTTTGGTTGATCTTTACACTTTTCCATGACATCTTTTTCATATTTTCTCTTTTCCTCTCTGCACGTTTGTACATATTCATTTCTATAACAAGTATATATTTTCCATTTTTCAGGCCTTCTGTCTTTTTTCCATCTGGTCCAAGCTTTGTCTCTTTTGTCTTTTAACTCCCTACAACTTTTGTTGTACCAGCATTTTACATATTCTTTTTCTTGGTTTTGTCTTGGGACATACTTTTCCACTCATTTTTTATAAATTTTTGTCAAAATATTCCATTTCTCTTCCACTGTTGTTTCTTCTTTGTATATTCCTTCCCAGTTTTCTTTTTGAAAGAATTCTCTTATTTTATCAAAGTTTGTTTTTTCATACATCATTCTTCCTTTTCTATATTGTTCATTTCTTTTTATGTATTTTTCCTCATTTAGTTCAAGTTCAATCAATATGTGGTCACTTTTACTTATTGGTGTTTTATATTCAATCTTTTCCACTATTCTAGGTTCAGATGTAATTATTAGGTCTAGTCCTTCTTCATTTCTATACCTAGTGTTCTCCTGTATCCAGTGTGTCATTGTATGGTCAGTAATCATCTCAAGTAGAGCGTTTCCCCATGAGCCGTCTCCACCCTTTACTGTCATCTCTTCCCAGCAGATTTCTTTGCAATTAAAGTCGCCCATCATAACTATTCTTCCTCCATCTTCCATTATTTTATTTGATGTTATCTTTGTGTCTTCTAACATACTTTTATGTTCACTCTCTTCCCATGAGGCTGTTTTCGGAGGCACATAATTTATCACAAACTTTCTGCTCTTCTTATCTCTGTCTTCCACTTCGATCATAATCATCTCTACTGTATTCTTTCCATATGTGACACACCTCACGTCTATATCCTTCTTAGTCAGGAACATAACTCCACCCCCTTGCTTTGTCTCTGTTTCTAATCCAATAATTCTATGCATCATGTCCTACACTGCTGGTTGGTGGTGGACCTTTTAATTTTGTTTCTACAATTCCCATTATGTCCGGTTCTTTTTCCTTCATATGATCATTCAGCTCATTCAATCCTGTTATTAATCCATCTATATTTGTGTAAGACACTCTTAGTTTTCTCCCACTTCCATTGTGTTCTCTGTTTCCTTTTTTGTTTTTCTCTATTATGTCGAATTTCCTTACTTTCATATTCACTACTCTCCAATAGAATCTCTCTTTTTCTGACTCTGTTCTGGTCTCGTTTTTTTCCTCAGCTTCAAGTCTTTTCTGTTTTTCTTCCTCTCTTTCCTCTTTATTCATTTCCCTTTTTATCCAAACCTTTTTATATTGTTCACTTGATGCTAGTTTCCCTGTTTTGGATAAGATATTCTCTGCCGTCGTTTGTGACCTGAATTTAATCTTAATTGGTCTGGTCTTA
>NC_134779.1:59146584-59154084 GCF_046742065.1 Oratosquilla oratoria
GTGTGTGTGTGTGTGAGAGAGAGAGAGAGGTGAGAGAGAGAGAGAGAGAGAGAGAGAGATTCACCATGGTCTTAGATCACGTGATCGGTCATATATGAGCTCAGATCTCATATATGAGATCTATGGGTAATGAGTTGACCTTACACGCACACACACACACTGCCGTAGTGGCAGCCGGGAACTCTACCAACTGCGCCACCTGGCGAAAAAGTTGCACTAAAACGACTTTTCTTTCCTTGAAGAAAAATCTTTCGTGAAGAAATATTAGGAAATTTAATATTCATATTTCCAATCCCTTCTGCACAGCTACGTCCAAAGCCTTCACCTTTGCCCTGTGCACTTGGACTGCTTGGATAGGCAACAGTTACTGCTGGGAATCGGAGAGGAATGCGGGATTCGAACCCCCAACTAAGCGAGTGCGAGACTAGCACCTTTCCGTTTACGCCACCAGCGCCCTCAGCGTCACTCTATTCGATATTTTGAGTTGAGTTTGTCATTTGAGTTTGAGTTGGAAGATACGTTTGTGGTCTAGTCTGCATCTAACCCATCTCCTAGGAAAGATTTCCTTAGTTGGTAAAATGTCATTGTGGTCTAAGGCCTGCGTGCAGTCAAGGAACCAAGGAAAAAAAATCATGATTGAATATCCTTAGTAAACCATAAGAAATCTGTGGTCTAAAATTTGTGTCTAACCAAGAAGGCCCGCTCCTTTACTTAAGTGTCCTTAGTTTAGCCAAACAAGCTCATGGTATAAGATCAACGGAGGCAAACTAGCACCATCTCCAGAATAGTTAACTCTATGGTCCCAGATTACAAGGATTGTATTTATCTAAGGAAGGCCATTCCCTTGGCCTAATGTCCTTCTTGTCTTTCTTCTGGCCTTCCTTGGTCTTCATCCATTGCACGAGATGCCTATCCACTTCATGGTCTAAGACTCTAACCAAGGAAGGCTATTCCTTCGGCCGAACGTCTTTCTTGTTCTTCTTCAGGTCTTCCTTTGTATTCAGCCACTGCGCAAGAAGGTTATCTAGTTCATGATCTAAGACTAAGATTTGCATCTATCCAAGGAAGGCCATCCCTTTGGACGAATATCCTCCGTGTCTTTCTTCTGGCCTTCCTTGGGCTTCAGCCAATGCCCCAAAGGGCTCTCCAGTTCAAGGCTTGCATCTATCCAAGGAAGGCCATCCCCTTGGTCGAATGTCCTTCGTGTCCTTCTTCTGTCCTTCCTTGGTCTTCAGCCACTGCGCGAGATGGCTCTCCATCTCGTAGGTTCCCGTCACCGTTCTTCACCGAGGTCTCTTCTTACATCGCCGAAGTGATAAATTGCTCGAAGAAGCTCAGTCCCTCTTCTTCCCGAAATTTTCAAACGAAGTTCCTCTTTCTCTCCCTTGAGGTTGAGGGGTCGGAGGTGGATGGGGGTTCTGAGGTAGTTGAACATTAACCCTAGTTGAAATTATATTGCCTGGTGGCATTATAAATAAAACTATATAAATGATATAATGTGTAAAGTGGTTTAGACCACAAGTTGAATATAAGGGGAGGTAAGGGGGGCGGGTTCTACTTAGCCAAATATGAGTGAAATAATTTGGTGTTAAAATGAATATACTAAATGATGCTTTCATTATCAGGTTAATGTTTACATTCTCATTATCTCATATCTTCCTCTTATAATGAATGTGCACTGACCCTTCTCGTGAAAAGTGTAATTTCATAAATTTATTTGTAACTTCACCTTTTTTGCTTTACAAGGAATTATAACCCTTCATAGTTGGATTTTCATCAACTAAGTGAATAATGTCATCTAGGATTAACTAAAACAAAATCTGTGGAAGGAAAGGAAGGTTCTCTAAAGGATAAATAAGTAAAAATAAATAAGCAAATAAAGATAAATAGGTAAATAAATAATAAATGAATAAAGGAATAAATAAGTACATAGATAACATAAAGTGAAATTAGATATGATAGAATAAGATAAGATGGAATAAAACTAAATAAAACGAAGCAAAGTTAAAGAAAAGAAAATTGAATAAACAAAAGCGTCGGTCAGGTTAACATTATATCCAGTGACATCATCTTCGTTCGGATTTCAAGGCCATTCCGGATAAATGAAAGTAAGAGTCTTATGTTGGATTAAGTAAGTAATAATGAATCCACTTCTTCTTTACATATTCCATTCAACATAACTCCTGTCGATTTTATTCATCTGAGAGTGTGTAAGGAGAGGGTGGGAGTGACGACTAGACAAAACTCTGAACATCTTAAATTTGTCGCTAGGTGATTTAAATCATCTAAGGTCTCGATCTAGGTCCCTCTAGTGCCGGGGTTCTCAACCGATTCTCACGTATACCTCGTACTTATGCATTGCTATTGTTTAACCTCGTGGAGATGACTTCAGCACTAAATTTAATCGTTTTGCATCCACTAAGTGCTAGTGACTTTCAGTTGGTGGCCCCTTTTATTGACCCTCGTGGCCCAATAGGGTTCCATGAACCACAGGTTGAGAACCACTGCTCTAGTGGTAAGGGACCCAACTATCTTCTTCGCAACAGGCTGCCGGCCTCTCTCGGCTCACCCACGTGGGGCGAAAATGCCACTCAGCTTAGGAGAGCGCTTTAATGGAGACATAAACCTAGTTTTACTAACTGAATGAAATTTACGACCAAGTCTATGGCTACAGAATCACGTCTTGGCAGCCATAACAATAAGACGTGGGGACGAGATTGCTTTAGATTTGGGCAAAAGGATTTTTTTTTTTTTTTTTTAGCGTTAGCGTTGAATTTGTATATCATAATATACAAATTCAACGCTAGATATACCGAATGTGTTCTACATGTGTGCGTGTGCATTACTTTTGGTCCGAATTGAAACACTTGCGTTCAGGAATAAACTTTAAAGTAGGTATGTCCATATATACACATACATAAATACATCCATTCTTACGTATCTATATATATAAATCTCACGCACGCAGCCTCGTTTCGCCTTTTCCTAACCTACCTCGCGTCGTACTGTGTAAACAGTATATACAATATATATAATATATATATATATATATATATATATATATATATATATATATATATATATATATATATATGTGTGTTTGTGTGTGTGTTTGTGTGTGTGTGTGTGTGGTGTGTGTGTGTGTGTATGATATATATATATTATAATATATATATATATATATATATAATATATGTATGTATATATAATATATATACGTACATATATACATGTATATATATATACATATATGCATATATATGCATATATAATTATATATATATATATATATATATATATATGGATATGTGTGTGTGTGTGTGTGTGTGTGTGTGTGTGTTGTGTATATATATATGTGTGTATGTGTTGTGTGTGTGTGTGTGTGTCATATGTTGTGTGTGTGGTGGTGTGTGTGTTTTGTGTTGTGTGTGTGTGTGGTGTGTGATTAAGTGACCTCTGTGTGTGTGTGGTGTGTGTGTGTTGGTGTGTTGTGTGTAGAACGATCTGTGTGTGTTGGGTTTATTATACTATGTTTTGTTTATTTTCATATATTTGTATATAACATATATTCTATGTTAATATAAGTATACCAATATATATATGGAAATGTGCTTCTTCCCCACACATTTCCCCACACATCTACTTGCGCGCGCGCTAGAAAGCTTAATATATATATTAATATATATATAATATATATAGATATATATATAATATATATATATATATATATATATATATATATGTATGTATGTATCACATAATTAATTATACACATTTTTCATATAGGTATGATTCATTACAGCTTGAAAACCAGACATGAGTCATGTGTGTTTTGGGACTAATGAATGTGTGGCGGTGTCAACTTAGGCAGACATTTTCTTTTCATCTTGAAGAGTAACCAGTATCCTGAAGTTCTGTCTGTATAATTTTTCTATTTTATTTATTTATTTTTTTTTTTTTTTTTTGTGTGTGACCTTCACTCTACTACACCCAATTGTTATTCCCAGGTTTCTTTCTAGCTAAATAAATTTCTTACAGTGTCTTCGTTTTTTTTTTTTTTTTTTTTTTTTTTGGGAGGGGGGTTGCTCTTTTGTCCTCTGCAAACAATTTATCTTTCTTAATTTCCCCTTCGTCTCCATTCTTTACCTTGATTTTAATATTTTCCTAATGAAACACTTGCTAGAGGCTTCCATATACTTCTTTTTCACTTCTCTTCCTTTTCCTCTTCTCTTCTTTAGCCTTTTCTTCCTCTTTGTAGCTCCTTTCCTCCTCTTCCTATCTGTCCTCCTCCGCCATCCAATAATCAACTTATTCCAAACCTTTTTTTCGAAACGCTTCAAACCACTTTCTTTATTTTTTCCTTCCTCCACTCTATTTTTCTCCCCTTCCTTTTCTTTTTCTTTCTCTTCTTCTCCTCCTCCTCCTCCTCTCCTTCCTCTTCCTCTTTCAGCTCTATACTTTTTTGTCCTTTTTCTGAGACGCTATGAAGGTTCTTGAGTAGTTCCAACGTCTTTTACTTCAAGCGAACGTTTCTCTCTCCATCCTTCCCTTCTTGAAGAGTCTTGAAGCGTCTTAACTTTTTTCTTTCCTTCTTCTGTTCCTTGTCCTCCTCGTCTTTCTCCTTCATCTCTCTTCCTTTTCCGCTTTTCTTCAACCCCTTCCTTATACTTATCCTCCTTCTTCCCCTCCTTCACCCTCTTCTTTTTCCTTTCTTTTCAATTCCTTCTTTTTTTACTCTCCCTTCCCTTTCCTCTCCTTCACCTGTTCTTTTTCCTACATTACCTTTACTTCCTCCTTTTCTTCCTTTTCTTCCTTCTCCTATTCTTTCTTCTCCTTCAGCTCCTCTTCCTCCTGGACTACCTTTTCCTCCTCCTCCTCCTCCTCCTCTTCCTCTTTTCTTCCTTTTCCTCCTCCTACTATTCTTTATTCTCCTTCAGCTCCTCTTCCTCCTACACAACCTTTTCCTCCTCGTCCTCCTCCTCCTCCTCTTTCTTCTCCTCCTCCTCCTATTCTTTTTTCTCCTTCAGCTCCTCTTCCTCCTACACTACCTTTTCCTCCTCCTCCTCCTCCTCCTCTTCCTTCTCCTCCTCCTACCTTTTCTCTTCTTCCCGTTCCTTCTTCTTGTTCACTCCCCATTTCTCTTATACTACCTTTTCTTCCTCCTTATCATAATCCTTTTTTTCCTATTCCCGTTCTTTCTTCTCCTTCATCTCTCTTTCCTACACACATCGCTCTTCCTCCTTCTCCTCCTCCTACCTCTCCTTCCACTCCTGCCTCTTCTCGTCCTTCTTCCCATCTTCTTAATACTCATCTGAATAAAATTCCTTAAGCGGCAGCCGGAAGAAAACGCAAAGTGTCTCAGGGTACAAAACAACGTCAGCGTTTTGCCGCAAGTCATCCAGAAGCTCCCGCCTCCGTTCCTCTTTTCTTCAGCCTCCTCGTCCTCCTCCTCCTCCTCCTCCCTTCCCTCCCTCATCCTGCACGAGAAGGTCGCCGGGCGATGCGGTGGTTGCCCGTGAGAGCCTGGGAGAAGGGCACATGAGAGCCGTGATGGCTTGTAAAGTGCTGAGAAGGTGATTGGCACACTCAGCTCACGGCAGGACTAGCTGGAGAAGAGGCCAGGGACCCGGGAGAGGACGGGTGGAAGGTGGGAAGGTGGAGGAAGAAAGAAAGATCAGGGTGGAGGTGGGAGGTCGGTTCAGGAGGGGAGATGGAGTTGGAGCTGGAAAACTAGGGGCAAGTGGAGGAGGAGTAGGAGGAAGAGGAAGAGAAGGAAATAGAAAAAGGAAGAGAAAGGGACCAGGTGGAAGATGGGTGGAGGGGGGTAGGGTGGAATAAAGACCAGAATGGAGCTAGAAAGTAGGAAGAAGAGGTAAAATATTACAAATCGGAGAGAGAGTAGGAGGAAAAGGAGGATGAGAAAATGCGGAAAAGGAAGAAGAGAGGAGAGGGTGAAGGAGGAAGAGGAGGACACGAATGGTGAAGAGGAGAGGGAAGATAAAGGGGAGGCAAACGCGGAGGGGGGATAGATGAGGAAAAAGAGAATAAACGAAACACAATGTCAAGGAAGAGAATTAGATGGTGGGAGAATGGGATTACATATCATAAGAAGGAGAAAACGAGGTGAATATGCGGTGAAGATTAGGTATAATGAAGAAGAATAAGAATAAGATGAGGAAGACGTTCTAAAGGAATAATAAATGAGAAAGGAGATGAAAGGAATAGAAAATGAAATATAGATGAAGACAGGAGAAGATGGAAGGAAATAAAGTAGTTTTGGAAAGAGAAAAGAGAAGAAAAAGGAAATGAAGAAGTTCAGAAAATGGAGATGAAAACAGTAGAAAGAATGCAGAAGGACAAAAAAAAAGGGGGATAGAGGAAGAGGAGGAGGAAAAAGAGAAAGAGGAGATGAAAGAGGATGAAGAAGAAGAGGAGGTGGATGAAGTTGAGGATAAAGATGTGTTTCAGACTTCCAAAAGAAAGTCCAAAACTTTAGTGAAGATTTTTTTTTTCCTTTTTCTTTTCCTCTTTCTTGTTATTTTTCTCCTTGGTCTAACTCTTCTTTTTATTTTTCTTCTTTGTATATATTTTTTCTTCTTCTAATATTTTCATCTTTCTATTCTTTTTCTTGACATAGGTGAACTTCTTCGTATATATTTTCTTCTTTTTTATTTTCTTCTTCTTTTATTCTAATTTTTCTTGCTCTAATTCTCTATCCATGCGAACACGACATCATATAGGTGAAGAAACAAAACAAAAACAAAAATAAATAAATAAGATTAAAAACAAATAGAAATACCAGTATGATAATGATTTTTTAATATTTCAATTGATCAGAATGTAAATAATGGAGAATTTTTTTTTTTTTTTAATAATTAGTTGACTAGCATATCTATCATGAAAGTGTTCCCGGCCTTTTCTTCTGCTATTGTTTTGAAGAAGTTTATAAATGTATTATATAGTGGTAGTTGGCAACTCCAAATATTATGAGGTACCAAGGATTAAAGTCTGTGTGTGTGTGTATGCGTGTTTGTGTGTCTGTGTGATCATATGTACAAATATGTGTGTATATATGAATGTATATTGTAACGTATATGCATATGTATTAATGTACATGTGTGTATATATGAACATATGCACATATTCATATTAATAAAAACACATAAAGAACATTTACACCTTTATTTTTTTGCGTCAAACTCGGCGTCAAGTATACATACAAACATATAAACATACATACATACATACATACATACATACATACATTCATACAAATATTCATACATACATACATACATACATTTACACATACATACATACATATATACATACATACATGCATACATATATACATACATACATACGTACATACGTACAAACATACATACATATATATTGAGTCTGGTGTTTACACTTCTCCCCTTACAATATATATACATATACATATATATACATACATACATACATATATACATACATATACACATACATACATATCTA
>NC_134779.1:59159084-59164131 GCF_046742065.1 Oratosquilla oratoria
CAGGAAAGGTCTTGACCAGTGTCTTGATCCTCCTTTAAGTCAAAAACAGTGACTGTCACATGATTGAGACATTGGTGTTCCTAGCAGATTTTTTTTTTTTTTTTGGGGGGGAGGGGGTCGGTAGTCCAAAGGCTCTTGCGCCTTCTGTAGGCCTAACACAGACACTTCGAATTGATTGAGGCACATTGAGGAACTCCTGAGGGAAGACTGAGAGAACCGACGGGGAACGGAGGCCTAGTAGAGCTCCCTACAGGGGCGGGGCCGCGATGGGGAGGGGGGGAGAGGGGGAGAGGGAGAGAGGGGGAGAGGGGGAGAGGGGGAGGGGAGAGGGGGGGGGGAGAGGGGGAGAGGGGGGAGGGGGGAGAGGGAGAGAGGGAGAGGTAATGCCTCCACCGAGACACAACGGACGCTATGTCTGTATTGCACGACGCATAGGCGGCCAGCCTTCAGGATATAGGAGTAAAGGAGGTGTGGGATTGAGATATGGGAGTCAAGTGACCAGAGGGAGGGAAACAGGAAGATAGGGTTCAGTAGGATTGGAATATGTGAGTAGAAAATGCTGTGGGAATAGGTTAGAGATTACAAAGGATTACAAAGGCGGAGCATGCCGACAGGAGACCTTTTGGTCCATATCTAGGTCGGATGCAATAAAAAAAAATCATAATAATGATAAATAAATGAATGAATAAATAAAAACTATAATAATGTAAATAATAAATAAAATACATAAATAAATGCATAGGTATAGTTAAAGGATAAACAAACAGGTAAATAGTAAATAATAATAAATTGACATATAACTAAAAACTAAAGCGAGGTAAGGGACGTGGGGTTATACGGATGATACGCAAATTATTGAGGAATTAATTCAAATATAATTTGTTAAATAATTTTTCTAGATATATTTCTTTACTTGAAGTACTCCACTTTTTGATGTCGTATCTGTCACATGTCACTCCACATAATCCCCATCTATCAAAAAAAAACTCCCTAAAACTCGCTTTCTGACCGAACTCCACAAGTGTGTAAACCTTCCCATGGAACCTTACAACCCACATCAACTCCCCCATCTTCCCTATTCCCCCAACCTCCCCCCATTTTCCTCAAACTCCCCCCCACTCCACATAATCCCCATCTATTAAAAAAAACTCCCTAAAACTCCCTTTCTGACCGAACTCCACAAGTGTATAAACCTCCCCGAGGAACCTTACATCCCACATCAACTCCCCCATCTTCCCTATTCCCCCCAACCTCCTCCACATTTTCCTCAAACTCCCCCCCCCCAATTGGGGGGAGTCTAACTCCATAGAACCCCCTAGCTGAGGTGCTGACGAGGCATACAACTTCATAACAAGAGCAAAAAGATACAACGACCAAAGTTCCCTGACTATCTCCCCTCACTCTTTTTCTCCCGCTTCCTCTTTTTTTCTCCCCTCTCTTCCCCTCCTCCCCCTCCCCCTCCTCCCCCTCCCCCTCCACCTCCTCCCCTCCCTATCCGCCACCTGCTTCCCATTTCCCTCATCATTATCCTTATCCCCTCTTATCCCTTCTCATTGACCTTCCCAGTTCCACTCTTTCACTCGTTCTCTCCCTCTCTCTTTCTCTCTCTCTCTATCTCTCTCTCTCTCTCTCTCTCTCTCTCTCTCTATCTCTCTCTCTCTCTCTCTCTCTCTCTCTCCTTATCCTCTCTTATCCCTTCCCATTGTCCTTCCCAGTTCCACTTTCTCATTCTCTCTCTCTCTCTCTCTCTCTCTCTCTCTCTCTCTCTCTCTCTCTCTCTCTCTCTCTCTCTCTCTCTCTCTACCCTCTCCGTTTCCCTCTTTCTCTTTTTCCTTCGCCTCTTACCCTCTCCGTTTCTCTCTTTCTCTTTTTCCTTCGCCTCTTCCCATCCTTCTGACCACCTTTTCTACATACTATTTCTTGTGCGCTTTTGGACATATATATTTGACACACCACCTATCTTTATTTCAACACCTCAGCCATGACCACTCTACGAGGTGGTTAAGCAAGATAGTCTTCGTTGAAGTTCAAGTATTTAAGACCGTCATTTGCTGAATTTTCAAGTGCGCTATTAACCCGAGAAGATAACATCCGGGTTTGATCTTATACTACGTTTACACAAGATTAGCTACTGATAAAAAAAGGTAAGAAGAATAAATAAACAAATAAATGAATAAATAAATATATAAGTAGATAAACAAATGAAATAAGTGAGTAAACGAATAAGTGAATAAATGGGTATTAAATGAGAAAATGTTAACTATTTTCCAAATAAACCGTGAACACATTGCTCTCAAATCTTGTACTTCCGGCTGTTAGGCCCTGTTGTGGAAGACCTGTGCCTTGCTGCACTGCTTCTGACCCCGTTTTTTTTTTTTTTTGTGCGCGTGTGTGATAGGTGTCGGGTGGGAGTATACTTTGATGCAGTCAGCCACCACATAAGGAGAAGAAGACAATTTGGTGTATATATATATATATATATACATATATATATATATATACATATACATATAATATATATATATATATATACATATATTTGTATATATATATATATGTATATATGTCTGTATATATGTATATATAAATATATCTATATATGTATATATGTATGTATGTATGTATGTATGTATGTATGCATGTATTTATGTATGTATGCGTGCATGTATGTTTGTATGTATGCATACATGTATGTATATATGTATGCATGAATGCACGTATGTATGTATGTATGTACGTATGTATGAATGTATGTATGTATGTATGTATGCATGTATGTATGTATGTATGCATGTATGTATGTATGTATGTATTTATGATTGTATGTATGTATTTATGTATGCATGTTTGTATGCATATATGTATGCTTGTATGTATGCACGTATGTATGTATGTATGCATGTATATATGTATTCTTGTATGTATGCATATATGTATATCTATATGTATGTATATATGTATGCATGCATGTATGTACTGTATGTATGTATGTATGTATGTATGTATGTATGCATGTATGTATGTATATATGTATGTATGTACGTATGTATGTATGTATGTATGTATGTATGTATGTATGTATGTATATATGCATGTACATATATATGTATACCTATGTATATATGTAGTATGTATATATGTATGTATATATATACATATATATATATATATATATACATATACATATATATATATATATATATATATGTATGCATGTATTTATGTATGTATGTGTGTATGTATATATGTATGTATGTATGTTTTGTATGTATGTATGTATGTATGTATGTATGCATGTACATATGTATGTATGTATGTATGTATGTATGTATGTATGTATGTATGTATGTATGTATGTATGCATGTATGTAATTGTATGTATGTATTCATGTATGTATGCATATACGTATGTCTATATGTATGTATGTATGTATGTATGTATGTATGCATGTACATCAGCTTTGACTCTCTTCGACTCAATAACTTTCCCTCACCTGAATAGTTCACCCTTCATCTGAGACACCTTTCATCTAGTCCTTGACCCCGAGGTCATCCGTATCTTAGGTCACCCTTTATATACGTCACCCTTCATCTGAAGAGCCTATTATCTAAGTCACCCTTTTTCTATGATACTCCACGCTTGTCACCCTTCGCCTAGGTCACCCTTGACACAGGTCAACCTCTCCTTAAGTCACCCTAAACTCAGATTACATTCGACATAGGTCAATTGATACATGGGTCACCCTTCAACTAAGTCACCTTCCACATAGGTCTATTGGCATCACGGGTCATCTTTTACCCAGGTCACCATCCACGTAGGTCTATTGGCACATGGGTCACCCTTCACCTAGTCACCCTTGAAGGTTCCCCTTCACCTAGTCACCCTTGTAGGTTCCCCTTCACCTCGGCCTTGCCCTCAGCCCTCTCCCCTCTTATGCAAAGGCTTCTGTGTAGGCCTCCTTCTCTTGCTTGTCAGTATTCATGGCTGGCTGGTTCATCTTCCCCCTCGTCGACGGGCATCGTACATCAAGAAGACAGGATCCCTACATATCTCTCTCTCTCTCTTCTCTCACTCCCTCTCCTCTCGCCCTCTATCTCCTCTCTCTCCGCTCGCTCTCTCCTCTTCTCTCTGTCGTCCTCTCTCTCCTCTCTCTCTCTCTCTCTCTCCTCTATCTTTCTCTCTCTCTCTCTCCTCTCTCTCTCTCTCTCTCTCTCTATCTCCTCTCTCTCTCTCTCTCCGTTCTCGCTCGCCTCTCTCTCTCTCTCTCTCTCTCTCTCTCTCTCTCTTTCCCTCTCTCTCTCTCCCCCTCCCTTTCTTTCTACCACCTTTTCCCGGCAACCTGAATTCCTTTCCTGTTCTCAATCTTTCTTTGTTTATTTCCCCAAATGCTGTCTTCCCCTCCATCTATCTACCCAGTTATTCATTTCTCTTCCCCTCTCTCCCTCTCTCTCTCTTTCTCTCTCTCTCTCCTCTCTCTCTCTCTCCTCTCTCTCTCTCTCTCTCTCTCTCTCTCTCTCTCTCGCTCTCTCTCTCCCACCTTTCTGCACTTCTGTGTAAATGTTCCTCTGTTCCTGTCTACATCCATCAAGGAGCCTCCCTTTCTTCTTCGTTTCTTCTTTTATTTCCCTCTTTCCCTACCCGTGCTCCTTCATTCCTTTCTTCCTTTCTTCCTTCCTTCCTCCTCCCCCCTCCGCCTCCACCTTTGCATCTAAATTCTGCTATGCATATCTTCACCGTGTTCCTTTATTTCTGCATGCGGTTCTCCTTCCCCCTTCCCTCTCCCCTTTCCCACCTTCCCTCTCCTTCCCACCTTCCCTCTCCTATCCCCCCTTCCCTCGCCTTCCCCCTTCCCCTCTTCCACTACCCCTCCCCTTCCTCCTCTCCTGTTCCCCTCCCCCCTTCCTCCCCTTTCCCTACATGTCTCCTTTTTTTATGTTCCACCATCTACCTTCCATACACATCCATACATACCTACATACGTACACATACACACACACGCAACTCACACACACGCCACACCACACACCACAACATGTATACACACAC
>NC_134779.1:59174631-59179631 GCF_046742065.1 Oratosquilla oratoria
GAGGAAGAAGAGGACAAGGAAGAGGAGAAGGAGGAGAAAGAGGAGGAGGAGGAGGAAGAGGAGGAGGAGGAAGAGGAGGAGGAGGAGGAGGAGTGAGGAGGAAGAGGTTGAGAGGTAAACGCTCATATATATGCAGCATACATGTCACTTGGTACCCAATACAAGATCTCAATCTCTCTTGTCCATATTTCCCCCCCTCCTCCTCCTCCTCCCCCCTTACCCTCCTTCTTCCCTAACATCCTGCTCGTGCCCATCTCCCCCACCCACGTGTCTCCCCCACTGAGACCTCCCCCACCCCAGGAGTCCTCCCATCCCATTGTACATCTCTCCCCCTCCTCTTCCTCCTCCTCCTCCTCCTCCTCCCCATTCCTTCCCCTTCTTCCCCAACATCATGCTGGTGACCAGCTACCGTCCCTAGGAGTCTGCCCCTTTTGAGAACCCCGCCCCATATAAAATATCAATCTTTCTTGTCCATCCCCTCTTCCTCTTCCCCATCCCTTCCCCTTTTCCCCATTTCTTCCCCAGCATCATGATGGTGCCCTCATCTCCCCTCCCTAAAGATCCCCCCCCTTTTAGGTCTCCCCCCTCCCCCCCTTCTGGGGTCCTCCTTCCCCGTAAAGAGCGTGTCCACAGCACCTTGGGGGAAACATCCTTTCCACCGTCATTTTCACTCCGGGGTTCGCAAAGGCCGGATCCCACAAACCCAAAACACGGAACCTTCGACCTTAGGGACTCGTGTCATAAGGTCTTTGTCCTCCTGCTAGTGGGTAATGGATGGCCTTCTTCACCTGGGTGCTCGAACACCATATACACTTCTAGGAGGATTTGTTGGTAATTTTTATTTGTATTTTGGTATTCGAGCAAAGGTTTTCCTCATGACGCTTTGTAACTCAAAAAAAGAGAGGAAAAGAGAAAATAAAAAAGAGCGGTTTGTCTCTCTTCTAGTGTGAGTCTTGTTTCTGTCTTACAAAAGATGAACGAGAAGTACAGGGGGAGGTGCCCCACCCTCTCCTCAAAATATCTTTCGTTTTCCATACACTAAGCATTTCAATTCAAAATTTCTTAACTGCAAAAGAATGCGTCTTCAAAAAAAAAAAAAAAAAAAAAAAAATCACCTATACCCAAAACTCCTGAATATCCAAAACATGCCTTGGTCACAAAAGACCATTAGGAATCGATCCCGAGTCTCTGTACCAACGTAGTAAATCCAGAACCTACCATACCATCGCGACAGAACTGCGTTTTAAGTATGAAATCGAAACTCTCCTTTTCATTTCACACCCAACAGATACTTATGGGTTAGGTGTCTACGCCCGGAGGCGCATAACTGCGGCCGAAGACCCTTTGCCCAGCTGGGAATCGGAGAAAATTTTGCCATTCGAACCTGAACTAAGAGAATGTGAGACCAGTATTCTTCCTTTTATGTCACCAGCGCACTAACTCAGTGATAACCAGAGCTTTTATCTTTGAAGACTATATGGCACAAAAAAAAGTCACAAAAATTGCTAAGAAAATATTTAAAGAAAATAGCAGACCGGAGGGATGGTGGAAGTGTAGAGTGATGTATGTATATATATATATATATATATATATATATATATATATATATACATATATATATATATACATATATATATGTATATATATATATATATATATATATATATATATATGTACATATATATATATATATACATATATATATATATATATATACATATATATATATACATATATCGATATATAGAGTATATATATATATATATATATATATATATATATATATATATATATATATATATATATATATATATATATATATATATATATATATATATATATATATATTACTCCCCGAGCGTAAAAGACTGTTTAGTTGCTCTGGTCCGTAGAGGTGCCCCTAAAGTCCCTAAAACGTCAATTTCATAAAATATGAAGTAAGGACACCATGACTTAGACTGATGGGATGGGTCGGGTGTCTATCTAGAAGGTTGATAACCTTAACTCTTCTATAATTATGAGTTTATGGGTTAACATAGATTAGAACAGATATTTTCCTCGATTATATTCTATCTGAATGAATATTAACAGTCGCCTTTTGTTGAAATAAAATAAAAATAAAATAAAAATAGAATAAGTGAATGAATAGATTAAGAGATGAAAAAATGAAATAGAATATAATGGAGCAAGTGCCCTTAAGTTAATGGATTGATTCTAAAATCAAAAAGCGAAAACGCTTAGAAAAAATATCAACCTCATTCATTGATGCTAAGATAAACAATAAATAAATAGATAAAATAAAATCTAGACTAAAAGCAAAGACATGTTTCAGCCTCATTCATTCATGCTAAAAGAAACAATAAATAAATAGATAAAATAAAATCTAGACCAAAAAAAGAAAACGAAAGCCTCAACCTCATTCATTCATGCTGAGATCTCACTTCCTCTGCAAGAAACACAAAACACAAGATTCGAATTCAATGACGTCATCAAGGAATGTGTCAGGAAAAGAAAACATTCTTTCTTATATCAGTTGGAGGAGGAGGAGGAGGAGGAGGAGAAATACGAAGATGAGGAGGAGGATGAAGAGGAGAAATACGAAGAAGAGAAGGAGGAGGAAGAGGAGAAATACGAAGAAGAGAAGGAGGATGAAGAAGAGAAATATGAAGAAGAGAATGAGGAGGAAGAGGAGAAATACAAAGAAGAGGAGGAGGATGAAGAGGAGAAATACGAAGAAGAGAAGGAGGATGAAGAGGAGAAATACGAAGAAGAGAAGGAGGATGAAGAGGAGAAATACAAAGAACAGAAGGAGGATGAAGAGGAGAAATACGAAGAAGAGAAGGAGGATGAAGAGGAAAAATACGAAGAAGAGAAGGAGGATGAAGAGGAGAAATACGATGAAGTGAAGGAGGATGAAAAGGAGAAATACGAAGAAGACGAGGAGGATGAGGAGGAGAAATACGAAGAAGAGAAGGAGGATGAAGAGGAGAAATACGAAGAAGCGAAGGAGGATGAAGAGACGAAGAAAGAATAAGACGAAAAGGAGTAGGAGTAGAAGGAATGAGAATATGAAAAATGCGAAAAACAAAAAAGAGAAGAAAGAGGAGGGAAAGTAGGAGCAGGAGGTAGAAGAAATGGAGGAGGAGGAGTAGAAGAAAGAGTAGCAGGAGAAGAAAGAGGAAAAATAAAAGGAGGAGAATAAAGAGAGGAAAAAGAAGGAGAAGTAGGAGGAGAAAGATGTAGAAGAAATGGAGAAGGAGGAGTAGGGGAAAGAGTAGGAGGAGGAGAAAGATGAAGAAGAAAAAGAGGGTAATAAAGAGGATGAAAAAGAGGAAGAGGAGAGGAAGTAGGAGGAAAAAGACGAAGAAGAAATAGAGGAGGAGTAGGAGGAGTAAGAGGAAAAGAATGAAGAAGAAAAGGAGGAGGAAGAGGATGAGGAGAAAAAGTAGGAAGAGAAAGACAAAGAAGAAATGGAGGAGGAGGAGGAGAAGGAGTAGGAGGAAAAGAATGAGGAAGAAAAGGAAGAGGAAGAGGAAGAGTAGGAAGCAAAGGAGGAGGAAGAGGAAGAGGAAGTGGAGGAGATGGACAAATACGGCTGTTTGCCCTACACTACCTACCCACTTATGAAAACATTGTGGATTTTTTCCTCTCTTGCCATGGTAACATCAAATGATTCCTTAGTTGTTATTACTATTATTTGGACTTCCACGATGGACTTCCTTTCCAAACAAATAAATAGATAAACAAGATTAAAATATAATAATGTAAATTAAAATAAAATACAAATGAAATATAATAAAATTAAGTAAGATTTGATTAAAAATAAAATAATGTAAAATAAGTACCAGACTAAACTAAGCTAAAGAAAATCAAATTAAATAAAACAATGGTCACTCTAGGATACCAACTGAGTGGTATATCCCCAGCACCAACACCCCAACCACCACCAACACCACCAATACCAATGACACCACCACCACTACCACCACCACGTCCTCTCCTTCCTTCGTGCAAACGTTCCCTTGAAAAACCGCGGCTACAAGTCTTCGGGAGAGCCTGTCAACGACTATCAGGAATGATGTTTTATGGCCCAAAGAAGAACACCAAAGACCTCCAGAAGCTTCCGAAGTGGAGGACGAGACGCGACGGCGTTCTTCTTCTTCGGCGCAGGCGCGCTGGCGTCTCCTGGGCTTCAGAAACCTCGAGTCAGTTTGATTTACATTGCGGCCAGCGTTTCTGTATGTTCCTCCTTCTCCAGTTTCTTCAAGTATTCCTTGTATTTTATTCTCTCACGCCCGTTGATAAACATATGTACACTCTTATATACATACATAGATTTAAGCACACATGCAAGACACACACACACACACACACACACACACACACACACACACACACACACACACACACACACACACACACACACACACACACACACACACACACACACACACACATAAACACAAAACACAATACACACATCACACATATACAAGCATATATTTGCATATGTAGACAAACGTCTTGTCAATACAATTCTACTAACAACATACAAAAAGCAGCTAATAACAAGAAAATTAATTCAATAAACAAATATATAGATGAATAGTTAAATATAGAAAACACAGCTAGACCTTTTGGTAGAGCCTTCCACTTATAGACGTATTACCATTGCTCTATGTACAGATTATTCTATTCAGCTTATAAGACGTTACCGTTCCTGTGTTCTTTGAGCAATGTTTCATAATGTGACCTTCGCTCGTTCATCCTTCATTGGCATTGAAGAATGTCTTTTCCCTCAGGTTTGTAACATATGCGTACCAAAGACCCTCGATAATGCCTTTTAGAAAGCCTTCATCCTTCACTCTTTTGCGATCGTTCTTCACGCGTGTACTGTGCTACAGCCTTCGAGACTATAAAATGCTCCTCTGAAGGGTTGTCCCTCCAGGCTTTTGGAACAAAGGGGAGGGTCGTTTCAAACGGTACACACATACGAGTAC
>NC_134779.1:59259631-59262131 GCF_046742065.1 Oratosquilla oratoria
CAACGACAGCAACAACATGTAAGAACTATTTTTGGGGTAAAACATACAATGGGAGACCCACCACTGGTTCCCTCTCTTTCATCTCCACGACCTCCGCGGCTGCCACCACCACCCCAGCCTCCACATACACTATCCACCGCCTCTCTTTTTTCTTATATACATATTTCAAAGAGCGGCAAATAGAGAGAGAGAGAGAGAGAGAGAGAGAGAGAGAGAGAGAGAGAGAGAGAGAGAGAGAGAGAGAGAGAGAGAGAGAGAGAAAGAGAGAAAGAGAGAGAGAGAAAGAGAGAGAGAGAGAGAGAGAGAGAGAGAGAGAGAGAGAGAGAGAGAGAGAGAGAGAGAGAGAGAGAGAGATAGAGAGAGAGAGAGAGAGAGAGAGAGAGAGAGAGAGAGAGAGAGAGAGAGAGAGAGAGAGAGAGAGAGAGAGAGAGAGAGAGAGAGAGAGAGAGAGAGAGAGAGAGAGAGGATAGAGAGATAGAGAGAGAGAGAGAGAGAGAGAGAGAGAGAGAGAGAGAGAGAGAGAGAGAGAGAGAGAGAGAGAGAGAGAGAGAGAGAGAGAGAGAGAGAGAGAGAGAGAGAGAGAGAGAGAGAGAGAGAGAGAGAGAGAGAGAGAGAGAGAGAGAGAGAGAGAGAAGCCGCCCGGAATCGGAAGCATGGTGATCTTGCATTAACTTACTTGTGGGTTCGAATCCCGCCTTTCCCTCCTATTCCCAACAATCCTCCAACAGACACTAACGCGCATAAGGCAAAGGTGATGGCTTCGGCCGCAGTTACGCGCCTCATACCGAGCTTAAGTAAGGTAAAAGTTGAAGGTGCGGAGTGTACGCCAGGAGGCGCTGAGCAGCTCCTGCCGAAACCGCCACCCCAATATGCTCGGACTCTCAGCACAAGTAACAGTCCCTGCTGGAAACCGGAGAGAGGAGCGGGATTCGAGCCCATAACAAAGTGAATGCGAGACGCTTCTGATTACGTCACCAATAAACGCAGAAGAGAATCATCTTGAAATTCTCTTTATTCTGCCCAACTTCACAGACACTTTCTATTTTCCAAAACCTTCAACTTCAAGAACATATTCTTCCATTGCTCTTTCAATTTCAATTTCTACCTCCTCCCTTCCCCCGTCCCCCACCCTATGATGCTATTCACCTCCATTATATAATTGCTTTCTCCCTTCATTTTCTTCCTACATTAACTTCTTTTCTAATATATTCTATTTTTGTTTTGATATTTCTCCATATTTTTATAGAATCTATATCTTAGGGATTTTAGTAACACCTCTACGGAACTGAGTCACGCAGCGTTCTTTAATGACCGGAGACAAATCTTCACTCATAAAAACATTGTTGATTATATAGCTTCTTGTCTTTTCTCAATTTTGCTTTCGTTCCTGAAGTCTTTCCTTTACCTATTTCATGACTCAACATCTTTACAGCGACACTGTCTCCAAGGATAGAGGCGCTGGTTAACGCCAAGAAACAGTAAACTCGAAACCCCGTTTCACCTCTTCATTCTTTTCCTACCTCCTCGTATCTACACTTCCTATTATCTCTACATTACCATCATTTGCCTTCTGTAACATTTTAAATCTACTTTTCATTCCCTTCACCTGGACTATGTATTTTCTTTAATCTATTTATTTTATTCTTGTTTATGTGATTTAATTGCCTTTCTATTACAAAGGATTACAAAGGCGGAGCATGCCGACAGGAGACCTTTTGGTCCATATCTAGGTCGGATGCGAAAAAAATCATAATAATAATAAAATAAAAAATTAAACTATAATAATGTAAATAACAAATAGAATACATACTTTTCCATGACTTTCTTCTGGCAATTATATAATTTTCATTACCTTTTGAAGCTTTACTATTACCTTCTTCTGTTCACAATACTCTCGACTGGTCTCTTCACCTTGTTTTGTTACCAATAACTTCTTATCATTTCTCAGTTACCCTGATCTGGACTCTATACCACCATTACTTTTACATTACTTTCCTATTTCCTTTTATTACCTCCTCCGGCTTTTGTACCTAATCCCCCTTTTTAAATCCCTCTCTATCTTGTGCGCTGGTGGCGTAATCGGTAGCATGCTGGTCTCACTTTCACTTAGTTCTGGGTTCGAATTCCGCACTCCTGAATCGCTAAAGTGTGTAGAGTAAAGTTGACAGCAACAACTGCACCTTTGAATCTCTTAGTGTAGGCTCCTTACCTTCTTCTATCTTCCTCTACTTCTATCCCTCCATTACCTCCCCCCCCCC
The DNA here is from genome assembly GCF_046742065.1 of Oratosquilla oratoria. Lineage (NCBI taxonomy): Eukaryota > Metazoa > Arthropoda > Malacostraca > Stomatopoda > Squillidae > Oratosquilla > Oratosquilla oratoria. Next base: position 59,261,890 of record NC_134779.1, read on the forward strand.
TGACTCTCTGAAGTCTATTATGTCTCTATTATCTTTCTCCGAACTCTGTGACTCTCAGATACCATCACTCTTAACTCTTTGCTTCGTGACAAAAGACTTTAGGAGGAGACTCCATCTTGGATAGCCCTCCTCATTAACGAAGGTCATCTCAGCGGTTTCGGGCGAAACAGGCCACACCCCCGCTCTCGTCCCTAGCCAATCACGATCACTTTTGGCAGTTTGCAAGGAAGGCTGTGATTGGC
>NC_134779.1:59277131-59284631 GCF_046742065.1 Oratosquilla oratoria
CTTAGAGAGAGAGAGAGAGAGTGAGAGAGATTGAGAGAGAGAGAGAGAGAGAGAGAGAGAGAGAGAGAGAGAGAGAGAGAGAGAGAGAGAGAGAGAGAGAGAGAGAGAGAGAGAGAGAGAGAGAGAGAGAGAGAGAGAGAGAGAGAGAGAGAGGAGGAGGAGGAGGGGAGTTAAAAATAATCTTAAAGAGAATATGACCATTTCGACTTCATGAAGCTCTCGAAGTGAACGTTCTGCAGCGCCGTTTCGTTCTTCACTCCCGAAGACCCTTTGGCTCTTTGATTCTTAGCCAAAGAGTGAAACCCCCCTTTAGGTGGTCAGAAGCTTACACCAGGAGCTGCTGAGTAGCTGCGGCCGAAATCGGCGTCTTTGTCTCATACGCTTCTTGGACTGTTGGGGTTCGAAGCAGTCATTGCTGGGAATTGGAAAAGAGTGCAGGATTCGAACCCACAATTAAGAGAGTGCGAGATCAGCACGCTTCCTATTATGACACCATTACACATGTCATGAGGAGATATGTAATACTTGGGTATATATTACTAATTCTATAATACTTTATAACTGGCTAAGGATATTTTAAATATATTAGTGGAATGTATATTTTCTTTTTGTATCTCAGTTGATTTGATATAAAACCTTGGTGCTAAGGTTGTTTTGTTTCTCTGTACGTTTTTCAGTGCCTTCACGATGGTTATATATTCCTTTGTATGGGAGTAGAGGGCAAATGTTGAAATACATTAAACCGAGAGTGCAGTAAACGACAGAGAAAGGAAGTTGTTGTGAATAACAGGCATAAGCAGGACTTCAATAATGCACTGAATATCATAATCTCAAAGACACTAAACCAAATAGATTAAGAAATGTATCATCCACTCTTTAAAATGCAGAACTATTTACATCCACAAAAAATATATAAAAATGCTTCAAAACTCTTCAAGTCTTCCGGTTTAAGACTTTATATTTGTAGGACATATGTTAAAATGCAAACTTATTTACATAAGAAATAGAAAAAAGAAAAGAAAAAAGAAATCAAGGTTCTTCAAGCTTTCTGGTTATTTAAAAAAAAAACTATAAAAATGCTTCAAAACTCTTCAAGTCTTCCGGTTTAGGACAATATTTGTAGGACATATGTTAAAATGCAAAACTATTTACATCCACAAAAAAACAAAACAAAAAAAAAACAGAAAACCAAAGTTCTTCATGCTTTCTGGTTATTTGCAAACACTATAAAAATGCTTCAAAACTCTTCAAGTCTTCCGGTATAGGACAATATTTGTAGGACATATGTTAAAATGCCATATTATTTACATAAAAAACAACAACAACACAGAAATCAAGGTTCTTCAAGCTTTCTGGTTATTTTCAAAAACTATAAAAATGCTTCAAAACTCTTCAAGTCTTCCGGTTTAAGACTTTATATTTGTAGGACATATGTTGAAGAGGCTTCTCCCCTTCCTGTTCAAACTACTCCCTCTTCCTATTTCATGGACCAAAAGCTATACACGTCGAGTTAGTCGTGTATACATCTGTATCAGAGGAATACGTCTGGGGAAGCAATGGTGTCTTGTGCCCATTCTCCGTGTCCCATTTGTCATCACAGATCCTCAATCTGGTTTCACCTCATCGGCTCTGGCGATGTTGACTGGATTCGCCTTCGGTGTGTGGAGGAGGAGGAGGAGGAGGGATAGAGCGATCAGTTGGTGATCTGTAGGGCCTCTGGATTGAGACAATTTTTGGTTTGGTCTCCGCTTCTTCGGTCGCTATTGGGTCTCGAGTTTGGGACATTTCTTCGTTTAGTCTCAGTTTCTTTGGTGGTTGTAGAGTCTCTGCTTTAAATCAATTCTTCGTTTGGTCTCCATTTCTTCGATGTCTGTAGAGTCTCTGGTCTCCGCTTCTTCGGTCGCTATAGGGTCTCGAGTTTGGGACATTTCTTCGTTTAGTCTCAGTTTCTTTGGTGGTTGTAGAGTCTCTGCTTTAAATCAATTCTTCGTTTGGTCTCCATTTCTTCGATGTCTGTAGAGTCTCTGGTTTCGGACAATTTTTTGTTTGGTTTCCGCTTTTTCCATGGCTGTAGCGTCTGCGGTTTGAGACAATTCTTAGTTTGGTCTTATGTTCTTCGGTGGCCGTAGATTCTCCGGTTTAAGACTATTCTTAAGTTGATCTTAGCTTCGGTGGCTGTAGAGTCTCCAGTTTGGGACAATTCTTTGGTCACCGGTTCTTCAAGGAGGTGAGTCATTGGTGCAGAAGCTTCTGTCTCTTTTCCTGTGGTTGGTAGTGAGAAATTAGAAATATTTTCTGAGAACAAAGAACTTCAAAGCGGTCTCCGCTTCTTCAGGAAGGTGAGTCTGTGATGAAGAGATTTTATTTTTTCTATAACAAGGGATATCAAATAGAGTTTTCTATACTGTTATGCATTATGGTTACGTTCACTTAGCTAAATCAAATCGTCTGACGTATTTCCTAAACCTTTTGCCAGATTTGCCAAACGCTTTCTACCTTTATATAATAGAATTTTACTAACCTCGTTGGTTTTATGAAAATTACTTTTGGCTTCTATAGATAAGTTAGTAAACTATATATGTTTAACTAGAAAGCCAGGTAAAGATTTTCTTTCTTAATAGAAGAAATTATCCGCAGGGATACGAGACTACGAAAGACTTCAAAATTAGGCCCTAAAATATGTCTTGAACATTATTGAAAGAAATAATGGAGAAATCATTTCCGAAAAAAAGCCTAGTAGATAAAAAGGCCAATAATAATACACACCAACTAATAATACACACTAGTAATACACATTTATTGATAATAATAAATACCTTTAATAATACACACTAATGATAATAACACACTAATAATAATAAATACCACTAATGATGCACACTAATATACACTAATGATACACACTAACGGTGTGACCTCTTTCCAGGATTTTTTGTGACACTAATCAAGTAATTAGAGTGAACCCTAATCAATGATAGCACCTGATGAGCTCCTTGACCAGATACCAACAAAAAGTCCACCCGACTTCAGGACTTAGTCAAGGACATAAAACACAACCGATTCCCAAATTAAGGTTTATATCCTGGCTCCAAACATCCACACAAATGGTGGTTAGCGAATGTTACATTAAGAGACCTAGGTGCACACACACACACACACACACACACACACACACACACACACACACACACACACACACACACACACACACACACACACACACACACACATGTATATATATATATATATATATATATATATATATATATATATTTATCTATTTATTTATATGTATACCCAGGTTCCTTAATCCAACATTTGCCAACCGCCGCTTGTGCGGACGTTTGGACCCAGGACATAAACCCACTCGGGAACTAGCCCAGGATAAAGACACGACCCATTCCCAAAGTGTGTTTATGTTCTGAACCCAAACGTCCGCCTTAGTGGCAGTTGGCGAGTGTTGCATTAAGAAATCTAGGTATAATTAGTGACCCCAATTCTCAGACTCATAATCATCAAGAACCCAATGAGGACTCACAGGTTCTTCAAAGAATGAATAAATTGTTTTATGATAAAGACTGAAGATATGAAAGTGTCACTTTTGAACAGACTAAACAAAATTGATTCTAGCCTTTTAGATATTTTTCTTTTCTTTTCAAATCAATAAAATCATCTGTTTGGACCATGAATAATGCTATAGTCGAACATTTACCGCTACAACATAGGAGGCCTTCAAGAGACCACAGTTTACTTTTCCATCAATGTTGTAGTAAACATCTACGGCTACAACACAAAGTAATGGTATTTTTTGAAATGTTAATTGAGAAATTTTTAATCCTTTTGGGGTAATGAGACGTTTTGTTGGTGACATTATTGAATGAGAGACAAGGCAATATATAACATGATTTAATTCGCTAGTGGATAATTGGCTATAAAGGAGATACAGTAGTGATAAGAACGGTGGAATGAAGTATTATAAATAAATAATATCAAAGATATCACACACATACTGAAAAAGAGAGAGAGAGAGAGAGAGAGAGAGAGAGAGAGAGAGAGAGAGAGAGAGAGAGAGAGAGAGAGAGAGAGAGAGAGAGAGAGAGAGAGAGAGAGATAGACAGATAGAGAGAAAGAGACGGGAGAGAAAGAGAGAGAGGGTAGAGAGAGATAGATAGATAGATAGATAGATAGATAGAGAGAGAGAGAGAGAGAGAGAGAGAGAGAGAGAGAGAGAGAGAGAGGGAGAGAGAGAGAAAGGAAGAGAGAAAGGGAGAGGGAGAGAGATATAGAAAGAGAGAGAGAGGGAAAAGAAACACAAATGGGTACAAAGACATTTCTACGGAATCTATAGAACCCACAAGCCATACATTCTTGCGTCCACAATGATGAAAACGACAGTTTGTGTATCTTTGTGTGCAGGTCCACATGCATAGCTATATTTGTATTTGTATGGACGATTGTATTTCTGGTGACAGTTCTGATGCCGCCGCGTGTTTGTGCCTGTGTTGAACATCCTCATATTTGCGAATATGAATTTTATATAAAACCTGTCCATTTGAAATTGTTCCTGTGTTTTTTCCTTTTTTAAATAATTTTTCTTTATTTTGTTGCAATTTTGTCCTATGTGTATGAGCGTGTGTGTGTGTGTGTGTGTGTGTGTGTGTGTGTGTGTGTGTGTGTGTGTGTGTGTGTGTGTGTGTGTGTGTGTGTGTGTGTGTGTGTGTGTGTGTGTGTGTGTGTGTGTGTGTGTGTGTGTGTGTGCGTGTGTGTGTGTCTGTGTGTTGGTATCTCTTGGATGCATCGATATAACTGTAGAAACTATTGATTGATCCTCATATGTTAGCTGCTGTTTGCCCACAAACATTAGCTACTGATTGGCTACTGATTGGTCCTCATATGGCCCGCGGGCAAAGATCATTGACTGGCCCCCTATGTGCTGGGCGTTGATAGGCTCGCGCATACTATTCACTGAATGACCTATGCGTGTTGTCTTCCGAATGGCCCGCACGTGCTTGCCGCTGATTGGCTCACACGTATTAGTCATTAATTACCCCACATGTTTTGGCCCGCACGCTGTAGTCTTTAATTGACCTGCACATGGTGTCCACTAACAACCTGCACATGCTGGTCGCTGATTGGACAACACTTGCTGGTTGCTAATTGGGCTATTCGTGCTGTCCATTGATTGGTCCACATATGCTGCCTCCTTGATTGGCCCGCGCGTAGTGACTGATGATTGGGCCAAGACTGCTGATCCCTGAATGGGAGAGGCATTTTGGCTAATGATAAGCTAAGGAGTGCTCCTCCCTGATTAATCTTCATGTGTTAACCGCAGATTTCCTCGTTTGTGCTGGTCGTTGATTGCTCATGCGTACATCTCACTAGTGACCAGTTATTGACGTGTACGTGTTGCTCATTGACTAACTCGAGTAAAGTGACTGCTGACTGTCTTGCAGATCATGCCCATAGATTGAACCGTGCGCGTTATCTATAGATTGGTCCGCGTATACAGGTGACTGGTTGGTCCGCTCGTGATGCCTGTTCACTGGGCCTCCCAGGATAACTGCCTTGTTCTTACTGGTAGCTTTTAGGTCATGTGTTGTGCTCAGTAACTGGCCCGCTAATGCTGTCAGCTAATTGGACCGTACATGCTGAGTGCTGATTGGCTTTTGTTATCTGTTCCCTGATTTGTCCTCGAAGGATAACCATCCACTAAGCTTCGCATGCAGCTTGGTGGTTCACACGTGGATGTTGCCTGCTAAGTGGCTGGCACATGCTACTACCTGATTGGCTAGTGTTGTCAATTGCTTGTCCAAGTTGTGCTTCCTACTGGCTAACTCACGTGTGTGACCCTCTGATTAGCCAGGTAATTGGTATATACAAACTGCCTACTGCTTAGCCATTGTCTCTTTTCGCTTGATTGGCCGCACTTGCTTGGCAAAGATCAAACCCATCTTCGTGGTTCCTGTTTGGTCTGTGCATACTAACCATAGGTTGGACCGCGCTTCGTGATACCTGATTGGCCCGTGGGTCCTAACTACTAATAATACATGCATGTTCAGGCTGGATGTCCTATATCACTTAGCTCTTACTATGTGGTCCGTGATTGGTCCGCAGGAGCCAATGCGTACTGGTCAGCGGTTCGCGTCCTTGGTATGCTGTCCGTTGGTTGGCCAGTGCGTTGGTCCGCTTGCGCTGAATGCCAATTGACCCGTACCAATGATTAGCCCTTACGTGCTGGCAATTGATTAACATGAACGTACATCTAGTTGACTGGCCCGCACATGCAGGTATTTGATTGGCCCGTACGTGTTGGCTGTGAATGGCCCGTGAATAGTCGTCATTGATTGGCCTGTGCGTGCTGGTAACTGATTGACTTCCACATCCGAATATCTACTGTTTTCCTCGTCAGCTCATCTCCTTATGGGCTGGCGACTTTTTTTTTTCTTTTTTTGTATCTATTCATTTATTCATTCATTATTTCAATCAGGGTATTCTTTTCTTCTCCGTAGTCCTCTTTTCGTGACGAAAGGATTAAGAAAAGAAAAACACCTTGACGAATGTGGGATGCAATCTAACACAACAAAGCATAGTTAGTCAGAAACCATGCTTTGTGTGTTTGTGTGTGTGTGTGTGTGTGTGTGTGTGTGTGTGTGTGTGTGTGTGTGTGTGTGTGTGTGTGTGTGTGTGTGTGTGTGTGTGTGTGCGTGCGTGTGTGTGTTTACCTAACTATACTTATGAAATTCTAGTATACAGGAAATAGTCAACGCTCGTGAACTCCTTTGTTTCACTGCCTGATTTCTCATACATAACTTAAATTATGCACAAATACTTATGCGTGAGTATATGGTCATACGACCAAAAACGTTTAGAATCCATAGATTCATTACGGGAAAAAAGATAAAAATACTCAACCTATGCTATCCCTGAAATCTTCAGAAGTATTTAGTACCTATAGGGTCACTTTGGGCCCTGACAAACGTTTGGAACGTATCAGGTCATCCTGTGTCCTCAGAAACGTTCCAAACGTATGGGATCAATTACGGAAGGACATGGTCGGACTGGGAAGAATATCCAGAAATTCAGTTGGACAAAATTTCGTGAAGAATTTTACATGGAAGGGGAAGGAGAAAGTCGAAATATAGTAGGAGCGCTCGATAACAGAAGGCTCACTTCGTTTTCATCTCTTTTTTTCATTCGAGTGCTGTTCTCTCTTGCTCTCTTTTGCGTCCTCGCTATCTTTACAATACTCTCTCTCTTTCTCTCTCTCTCTCTCTCTCTCTCTATTGTGTTCTTACACATCTCATGAAACACATATGTATATAAAACACAGTTCTTTGACTATTGAAGTGATTTTTGTACAGATCACGACCCCAAACATAATCTTGGATATGTGAACCCCACTTGACCCAGCCCTAATAGAAATCCAATCAATATTAATATTTGTGTGTGCGTGTGGTGTGTGTGTGTGTGTGTGTGTGTGTGTGTGTGTGTGTGTGTGTG
>NC_134779.1:59289631-59296628 GCF_046742065.1 Oratosquilla oratoria
AAATAGAAATAAATAGAAAAATAAATAAATAAATAAACAAATGAATACGAATTATTAGAAAAACAAAATAGATAAATGAATAAATGAGTAAATACAATTTCTTTTGGAAGTATGGAAGTCGATAAGAAATCTTTTGATCCATAACGAGGCTGGATAGAAAATAAAAGTAAATAGAAATAGGTAAATAAATAAATAAATAAATAAATGAATAAATAAATAAATAAATGAATAAAATAAATAAATGAATAAATAAATAAATAAATAGTTGAATAAATGAATACGAATTAATAGAAAAAATAAAATAGATAACTGAATAAATTAGTAAATACAATTTGCTTTGGCGTTGCAAAGTGATTTAATTCCAGAATATGAAATAATGAAATATAAAATATGGCATACCATTTCAGAAGTTGTTTTGGTTATCTTAGATATTACATATCCAACTTCTTAAAAGATACTGAGTTTATAATAATTTTATAGAGGAATAAAATATTTTAAAAATATATAGAAGGAAGATACTGAATCGGAATTTTTTTTCTGCAACATTTTAGGAAATCTCAAACTCTAATGCTGAAATCAAAATTAATTCAAAAGAATTAATTGTGCTGTAAAACTGAATTATCAAAGAAACAGCAAAGACATACATTTCAGTAGTTTCAGAATATAGACCTGAAGTTCCACTGAAGTCATGGATCTGACACAGGAAAATTGTTCATGATTAGTAATCCTAGATTTGAAAGTATACCAATTTTCTAACACTCACTCTCTGATATAGTGTTGTTATTAGGTACATAAATAAATAGATAAATAGATAGATGGATAGGTAGATGAATAAAAATATACATATATACATTTCATATATTTCTTCTGAAGCGTGTATACAGTTTTATGAGTTATATGGCTCTGAAACCAAAAGAATATTGAAAATACCATGTACGAACAATTATGTTGATAAAGAAAATACACACACGCACGCGCACACACACACATACACACACACACACACACACACACACACACACACACGCACACACACACACAGACACACACACACATACACACTCACACAAACACACGTTCACACACACAAACACACGTTCACACAAACAACCACACACACACACACACACACACACACACACACACACACACCTCTCATGGCGCTGTGGTTAGAGCTCTGGCCTGCCACTACGGAGGTCCGGGTTCGACCCTCGCCCGGGGCTGAAATAATATCAGTATCGCAGCGCTGAGGGGTGTTACTCCAACTCTCGTGGGCGGGGAGTTGGGGGTGTGTGTGTGTGCAAGGTCATAGCATTACCCATAGATCGGACCTACGAGCTCTGAGCTCTCTTCCAGGAGGGAAATAGCTGTCGATCACGAGTCCAACACGTGATCCAAAGACCAAGTGAATACACACACACACACACACACACACACACACACACAACTCTCGTGGGCGGGGGGTTGGGGGTCATACGAGCTCTGAGCTCTTTTCCAGGAAGGAAATAGCTGTCGTGATAATCACGGGTCCAGCACGTGATCCAAAGACTAAGGTGAATAAACACACACACACACACACACACACACACACACACACACACACACACATACACACACACACACACACACACACACACACACACACACGCACACACACATTTTTCACTAGCTTTAGAGCCTAAATCTGAAATGAAGGAAAATCCATGACCATGAAAAAAAAACAAAGACAACAACAAATAGATAAGAAAATAGACAAACAAGTACATAGCAATAACGCGCGATATAATTCGACTTCAGAACCTGATATCTGAAAGAACAATAAATCAAGCCCCCAACCCGCTGTAACAGCGTGATCTGAATGCTTGCATGGCGTGCACCATCATAACATCCATCGCAGCCCACGGAAGGCCACGGAGGCGCCTGGATACCCCGAGCGCAAGAACACAACCAGACACTCTCCTCTGAGCTCCTCGAAGAACCTTCCCCAGAAGCCCTCCTCCTTCTACCTCCCCCTCCAAACAACCTCCCCCTTCCCCCCTCCCCCTCCCCCTCTCCCCCCGCACTCCCCTCCTCCACGTCCAGGTCCATCCATTGCACACAGATGCAATCGCAGATGTTGAAAGACCATTACATATTCATATTGCAATTTCGATTCTATGTTTCAATTAGGCCAAGAGAACGGGGATCATTAGTCACGAGGCAGCCGGCTTCTTCACAGCTCTTGCCTTCGCCCTCCCTTCCGTGGGATAATGGTCTCTTCTCGAAGAACGCCTTACGTACAAGGGGGTCCTTTTCCTCCCTGCTACACCTGCGTCAGGCGATTTTATTCATGATAATGGTACCTTATCGAACGGGAATGGGGTGACAGCCTTCTCCGATGGAACATCCTGGAGGTCCTTCGAAATTTATCCAAATGCCGCCAGGCGATTTAAATCACGTGTTTGGGACCTTTTTCGTTAGAGGTGCTTTTCCTTCCTTAATCCTGTCTGCTGTTAGACTATTTGATTCATAGCAGAGCAAACACAGTTTGAGATCAGATCCTTTTGTTAATTGTACAACGTTTCTACTGGTGGAGCTTTACTAAGAACATCTAAGGATAATGGCTTGAATTTCAAATGATATTTACAGGACACCCCGGGACCCCGAATTAACTAAATTAGAATTAGATGTATATCATTAGATTTATATTATGATTAGATTATATATTATACAATATTATATTATGCATAATATGTATATTATTATATGGTCTATATTAGATTTAGCTTACTTGTGACCAAAGAAAGTGATCTTGTGTTACTAGGTTTATTATCAAATATAGATTAGATTTATATTATCATTAGATTATGTATCATAATACATGATTATATTATATATAATAAATATCATTATATTATCTATATTAGATTTAAACAACTTGTCATTGAAGACAATGACGTTATGTTGTTGTCTGGGCTATTAGATTTAATTTAGATATATATATTATTAGATTATATATTACTATAAATTTTTATATTATATGTGATATATATTATTATATGTATATTACATTTAGCTCATTTGTCACTGAAGAAAATTATGTTGTGTTGCCCTCAGGATTATTACATTTAGATTAGATTCATATTTGTTAGATTATATATTACTACATATTATTATATCATACATGATATCATTGTATGATGTACAGTATTTAGACAATTTTTAACTGAAGATAGTGTTGTGTTGATGTCTGGATAGGATGAGAGCGGGACGGATGTTGTTCAGTGTCTTTTGTATAGTGATTCCATACTATGTTGGTACTGTAGAGCAATCATACCAAAAATTTATCCTGGGTATTGCCTGCCTATTTCATTCACTTCTGTGGTATCTCTTTGGTATCTTACGCTCGGGGGGTGAAGGATACTAACACAGAGAATAAAGTCGTTTGGTGATAACTAGAACATAAGTAAATATCACCATACAACTCCCAAGAAGTGGGAAGTGAAAAACCCCTGATAAGGCAAACCCTGACAGTTGCGGCAGGCTGCTGGGTCTTTTAGGCCGATGTTTTGGTCGCCTCCCCGTCTTTCCACAGCTGTCGAGAACCAACGCAAGAAACACGCAGTGGGTCCCGGGAATCGAACTCATGACTACCTGCTTATGAGTTCGACACGCTATTCACTAGACCACCGCGCGGCCCTAATGGAGGATTAATAAGTTTCCGAAGATAAAAAAAAGAAAGAAAAAAAAAAGAAAAAAAAATCGCTTGGGGACAGCCAGTATAAAATGAGAAAGGTTAATTGTGTACATACATAAGAGGATATGAGAATCCAGATATTCCACGCAAAGAATTTGATTCTTCTTTGATTACCTGATGGTAATTTAAGAACACACATACCAAGACGTCTATGGGTTAACTGAAATGGGGTTCAAATCCATAACTCATAATAATATCCATTATTTAATCAAAATCTCTTGATAATACTTAATGGGTTTTATATAAAGACAATGGCCGGCGTTTGCACATAAAACTAACAAAATAACACATAAATCCCAAGATATCCATGGGTTAATTAAAACGGGGGTTAACCCTATAACCCATAATGATTTCTTTCAACTAAACAAAACCTCATGATTATATCCAATGGGTATTATATGAAGACAAAGACTGGCTTTTGCCCATGAAGCTAACAAATGAAGACATATACCAAAAGGAATTTTATGTTGGGTAATACATTTCTTGGTGCAATATATACTTAATCTAATGTGAAACTCACTATGAAAGAGGTCGAACAAGGTTGAACAAGGTCGTCTTTCCTCACAGAAACAAAGGTCAAACCAATTCAAAGATTGCTCATCCATCTCCTCCTCCTCCTCCTCCTCCTCATTCTTCTTTTCACCCCCTCTTCCTCCTCCATCTCTTCTGTTCGTTTGCATCCTTTGCATCCTTTTGCCTTTCCTGTTAGTTCTATTTGTTATTTCTCTTACACTGCTTTTTTTTTAAATATCATTCTTTCTTTTTTCTTCTTCTCTTTCTCCCCTCCCTTTCCATTCTCCTGATTTTTCTTTCCATCTCAATCTTCACGCACTTCCCACTCATCTTCCTCCTCCTGCTCATACTTTTTCTCTTCTTCCTCTCCCTCTCCATTCTATTCCATTCTACTCATTTTACTCATTTTTTCCTCTCTCCCCCACTTCTTCTTACTCAGCAGCCCTTTCTTAGTTTCTCTTTCTACCATTTCTCTTTCATTTCCAATTTCGGTTTCATTCTCCCAACCTTCCCCTATTCCTCGGTCCTTTCCATCCTTCCTCCCTCCTGTCATCTCTCTTAACTTTTTCATCTTCTTTTTCCTTCCTTTCCTCTCTTCTATCACTTGTCTTAACATATACATTTCACCACGTTTGCAGACTTTAGCGCAAGTCTGTACAATGAAGGGAACCCCATATTACATACACACGCAAATACACATACACACACACACACACACACACACACACACACACACACACACACACACAATTCACGTTATATGCATATATATGTATGTATATTTTATGTATAATATACATATATACATAAATATATGTATATATATATATATACTATGTATATATATATACATACATACATACATACATACATACATACATACATACATACATGCATACATATATACATATAACGTTCGGTATAGTTCATAGATTATCTTGCAAACACCGATTTTGGATTTTGGTCTTATGTAGAATAGGATACATATTTTTAACCACACCATGTAGTGGGTCATGTTAATCTACTGGCACTTCTTCAGGCACGAACGCACAACGTGATTTATAACGTTCTGATGATATGTGTGTAATTTTAAGCGACTTGGCGTTTGTAAACACGAAAGGATGATTTTTCTGCACAGCAGCCGTCGCTCTAACCAACTGAGCTGTTGTACCTCCCCATATGTATGCATGTATGTGAGCATATACATACATGCATACATACATACATACATATATATATATATACTACAGTATATATATATATATATATATATATATATATATATATATATATATATATATATATATATATATATATATATATATGACGTAAGCGGAGTAGGAAACACAGGAGTCTTAGTCTTGAGTTTATTCTTGACTAGTTTCGCATAACGTGCGAAACTAGTCCAGGAATAAACTCAAGACAGACTTCCGTGTTTCCCCACTCCGCTTACGTCAACCTGTCAGAATGTCCCAGCAATATATATTATATATATATATATATATATATAAATATATATATATATATATATTTATACATATATATATAATATATATATGTATATATATATATATATAATATATATATATATATATGTATATTTCTAAACAGAAATGTAGTTGTACATTTGTAGATAACACACAATAAAACCACAGTCGGAGAAAATAAACTTCGAATGAAAGAAGATTCTATGTTTCGGCTATCAACTGTAGCCCTCTTCAGGAAAGTACATACAACAGAGGACAAAGGGACTTTTAAGCTACAGAAACACAGAAATGAAAGGGAACGTGGACTGATGGCATTACTCAGACGCGGGGTAAAATGGAGTGGCTGAGGAGGGTGAGGGTGAGGTGAGGGGGGTTGTAAGCTTCGTGCGAGCCTACTCACGGCTGCACGAGAAATAATGTCCTTTAGAAATATTAATGTTAGGACATTCCTCGATTAATACTGATACATACATACATACATACATACATACATACATACATACATACATACATACATACATACATATATATATATATATATATATATATATATGTACATTATATATAAAGACAGACAAATATGGAGGTGAGGTGGCAAAATTAAACGTTAAGGCTAGAGTATGAAGCTTTATTCAGAACCAGAGGTCGAAACGTCTGGTTCTGAATAAAGCTCCATACTCTAGCCTTAACGTTTCATTTTGCCATCTCACCTTCATATGTATATATATATATATATATAAATATATATATATATATATATATATACTATATATATATATATATACATATATTTATATATATTGTATATACATTTGAATGTGTGTATATGTATGTGTGTGTGTGCTAGTGTATACATATTTGCATGTGTGCAATTCCTTGGTGCAATGAACTCCCATGCCCATATATGATAAAATATCAGAAAACATATCTGATATCTTCGGGATGTCTTGCGCCTCATGGATGTATAAGGACATGGTATTGATTAGTTTAGATGTAAAGGAGGTACTTGGTTTTATGCCCATATAATGTCAAAGAACTAAATATAAACGCGCTAGCGCTTGGAGTCCATATAAACTTGTATTTGAAGTCACAGGAATTAGTGTAAAAAAAAAAAAAAAAAAAAAATCACCATCCCACTCCCATGAAGTGGGAAGTGAGAAACCCTTGGTAGGCTTTTTTTTTTTTTTTTTTTTTTTTTTTTTTTTTTTTTTTTTTTTTTTATTTTAGGTCGGGGTTTGGGTCACCTCCCCGCCTAGCCAGG
>NC_134779.1:59297128-59307128 GCF_046742065.1 Oratosquilla oratoria
CGAGCTCTGAGCTCTTTTTCCAGGAAGGAAATAGCTGTCGTGATAATCACGGGTCCAGCACGTGATCCAAAGACTAAGGTGAATAAACACACACACACACACACACACACACACACACACACACACACACACATACACACACACACACACACACACACACACACACGCACACGCACACACACATTTTCCACTAGCTTTAGATCCTAAATCTGAAATGAAGGAAAATCCATGACCATGAAAAAAAAACAAAGACAACAACAAATAGATAAGAAAATAGACAAACAAGTACATAGCAATAACGCGCGATATAATTCGACTTCAGAACCTGATATCTGAAAGAACAATAAATCAAGCCCCCAACCCGCTGTAACAGCGTGATCTGAATGCTTGCATGGCGTGCACCATCATAACATCCATCGCAGCCCACGGAAGGCCACGGAGGCGCCTGGATACCCCGAGCGCAAGAACACAACCAGACACTCTCCTCTGAGCTCCTCGAAGAACCTTCCCCAGAAGCCCTCCTCCTTCTACCTCCCCCTCCAAACAACCTCCCCCTTGCCCCCTCCCCCTTCCCCCGCACTCCCCTCCTCCACGTCCAGGTCCATCCATTGCACACAGATGCAATCGCAGATGTTGAAAGACCATTACATATTCATATTGCAATTTCGATTCTATGTTTCAATTAGGCCAAGAGAACGGGGATCATTAGTCACGAGGCAGCCGGCTTCTTCACAGCTCTTGCCTTCGCCCTCCCTTCCGTGGGATAATGGTCTCTTCTCGAAGAACGCCTTACGTACAAGGGGGTCCTTTTCCTCCCTGCTACACCTGCGTCAGGCGATTTTATTCATAATAATGGTACCTTATCGAACGGGAATGGGGTGACAGCCTTCTCCGATGGAACATCCTGGAGGTCCTTCAAAATTTATCCAAATGCCGCCAGGCGATTTAAATCACGTGTTTGGGACCTTTTTCGTTAGAGGTGCTTTTCCTTCCTTAATCCTGTCTGCTGTTAGACTATTTGATTCATAGCAGAGCAAACACAGTTTGAGATCAGATCCTTTTGTTAATTGTACAACGTTTCTACTGGTGGAGCTTTACTAAGAACATCTAAGGATAATGGCTTGAATTTCAAACGATATTTACAGGACACCCCGGGACCCCGAATTAACTAAATTAGAATTAGATGTATATCATTAGATTTATATCAGATTTATATTATGATTAGATTATATATTGTTATACAATATTATATTATGTATAATATGTATATTATTATATGGTCTATATTAGATTTTGCTTACTTGTGACCGAAGAAAGTTATCTTGTGTTACTAGCTTTATTATCAGATATAGATTAGATTTATATTATCATTAGATTATGTATCATAATAAATTATTATATTATATATAATAGATATTATCATATTAACTATATTAGATTTAACCAACTTGTCATTGAAGAAAATGACGTTATGTTGTTGTCTGGGCTATTAGATTTAATTTAGATATATATATTATTAGATTATATATTACTATAAATTTTTATATTATATGTGATATATATTATTATATGTATATTAGATTTAGCTCATTTGTCACTGAAGAAAATGATGTTGTGTTGCTCTCAGGATTATTAGATTTAGATTAGATTCATATTTATTAGATTATATATCACTATGTATTATTATATCATACATGATATGATTATATGATGTATTTAGATCATTTTCCACTGAAGACAGTGTTGTGTTGATGTCTGGATAGGATGAGAGCGGGACGGATGTTGTTCAATGTCTTTTGTATAGTGATTCCATACTATGTTGGTACTGTAGAGCAATCATACCAAACTTTTTCCTGGGTACTGCCTGCCTATTTCATTCACTTTTGTGGTATCTCTTTGGTATCTTACGTTCGGGGGGTGAAGCATACAAAGACAAAGAATAAAGTCGTTTGGTGATAACTAGAATATAGGTAAATATCACCATACATCTCCCAAGAAGTGGGAAGTGAAAAACCCCTGATAAGGCAAACCCTGACAGTTGCGGCAGGCTGCTGGGTCTTTTAGGCCGATATTTTGGTCGCCTCCCCGTCTTGCCACAGCTGTCGGGAACCAACGCAAGAAACACGCAGTGGGTCCCGGGAATCGAACTCATGACTACCTGCTTATGAGTTCGACGCGCTATTCACTAGACCACCGCGCGGCCCTAATGGAGGATTGATAAGTTTCCGGAGAGTAAAAAAAAGAAAAAAAAAAAAAAAAAAAAGAAAAAAAAATCGCTTAGGGACAGCCAGTATAAAAAGAGAAAGGTTAATTGTATATATACATAAGAGGATATG
Source organism: Oratosquilla oratoria (assembly GCF_046742065.1). Taxonomy (NCBI): domain Eukaryota; kingdom Metazoa; phylum Arthropoda; class Malacostraca; order Stomatopoda; family Squillidae; genus Oratosquilla; species Oratosquilla oratoria. Next base: position 59,299,465 of record NC_134779.1, read on the forward strand.
AGGATCCAGAGATTACACGCAAAGAATTTGATTCTCCTTTGATTACCTGATGGTAATTTAAGAATGCACATACCAAGACGTCTATGGGTTGACTGAAATGGGGTTCAAATCCATAACTCATAATAATATCCATTATTTAATCAAAATCTCTTGATAATACTTAATGGGTTTTATATAAAGACAATGGCCGGCGTTTGCACATAGAACTAACAAAAGAACACATAAATCCAAAGATATCCATGGGTTAATTAAAACGGGGGTTAACCCTATAACCCATAATGATTTCCTTCAACTAAACAAAACCTCATGATTATATCCAATGGGTATTATATGAAGACAAAGACTGGCTTTTGCCCATGAAGCTAACAAATGAAGACATATACCAAAAGGAATTTTATGTTGGGTAATACATTTCTTGGTGCAATATATACTTAATCTAATGTGAAACTCACTATGAAAGAGGTCAAACAAGGCTGAACAAGGTCGTCTTTCCTCACAGAAACAAAGGTCAAACCAATTCAAAGATTGCTCATCCATCTCCTCCTCCTCCTCCTCCTCCTCATTCTTCTTTTCACCCCCTCTTCCTCCTCCATCTCTCCCGTTCGTTTGCATCCTTTGCATCCTTTTGCCTTTCCTGTTAGTTCTATTTGTTATTTCTCTTACACTGCTTTTTTTTTAAATATCATTCTTTCTTTTTTCTTCTTCTCTTTCTCCCCTCCCTTTCCATTCTCCTGATTTTTCTTTCCATCTCAATCTTCACGCACTTCCCACTCATCTTCCTCCTCCTGCTCATACTTTTTCTCTTCTTCCTCTCCCTCTCCATTCTATTCCATTCTACTCATTTTACTCATTTTTTCCTCTCTCCCCCACTTCTTCTTACTCAGCAGCCCTTTCTTAGTTTCTCTTTCTACCATTTCTCTTTCATTTCTCTTTCATTTCCAATTTCGGTTTCATTCTCCCAACCTTCCCCTATTCCTCGGTCCTTTCCATCCTTCCTCCCTCCTGTCATCTCTCTTAACTTTTTCATCTTCTTTCTCCTTCCTTTCCTCTCTTCTATCACTTGTCTTAACACATACGTTCACCACGTTTGCAGACTTTAGCGCAAGTCTGTACAACGAAGGGAACCCCATATTACATACACACGCAAATACACATACACACACACACACACACACACACACACACACACACACACACACACACACACATTCAAGTTATATGCATATATATGTATGTATATTTTATATAATGTATATATATATGTATATATATATATATACATATATGTATATATATATACATACATACATACATACATACATACATACATACATACATACATGCATACATATATACATATAACGTTCGGTATAGTTCATAGATTATCTTGCAAACACCGATTTTGGATTTTGGTCTTATGTAGAATAGGATACATATTTTTAACCACACCATGTAGTGGGTCATGTTAATCTACTGCACTTCTTCAGGCACGAACGCACATCGTAATTTATAACGTTCTGATGATATGTGTGTAATTTTAAGCGACTGGCGTTTGTGAACACGAAAGGATGATTTTCTGCACAGCAGCCGTCGCTCTACCAACTGAGCTGTTGTACCTCCCCATATGTATGCATGTATGTGAGCATATATATACATGCATACATACATACATACATATATATATATACTACAGTATATATATATATATATACATATATATATATATATATATATATATATATATATATATATATATATATATGACGTAAGCGGAGTAGGAAACACAGGAGTCTTAGTCTTGAGTTTATTCTTGACTAGTTTCGCATACGTGCGAAACTAGTCAGGAATAAACTCAAGACAGACTTCCGTGTTTCCCACTCCGCTTACGTCAACCTGTCAGAATGTCCCCAGCATATATATATATATATATATATATATATATATATATATATATATATATGTATATATATATGTATATATATAATATATATATGTATATATATATATATAATATATATATATATGTATATATATGTATATTTCTAAACAGAAATGTAGTTGTACATTTGTAGATAACACACAATAAAACCACAGTCGGAGAAAATAAACTTCGAATGAAAGAAGATTCTATGTTTCGGCTATCAACTGTAGCCCTCTTCAGGAAAGTACATACAACAGAGGACAATGGGGACTTATAAGCTACAGAAACACAGAAATGAAAGGGAACGTGGACTGATGGCATTACTCAGACGCGGGGTAAAATGGAGTGGCTGAGGAGGGTGAGGGTGAGGTGAGGGGGGGTTGTAAGCTTCGTACGAGCCTACTCACGGCTGCACGAGAAATAATGTCCTTTAGAAATATTAATGTTAGGACATTCCTCGATTAATACTGATACATACATACATACATACATACATATATACATACATACATACATACATACATACATACATATATATATATATATATATATATATATGTACATTATATATAAAGACACAAATATGGAGGTGAGGTGGCAAAATTAAACGTTAAGGCTAGAGTATGGAGCTTTATTCAGAACCAGAGGTCGAAACGACTGGTTCTGAATAAAGCTCCATACTCTAGCCTTAACGTTTCATTTTGCCATCTCACCTCCATATGTATATATATATATATATATATATATATATATATATATATATATATATATATATATATATATACATATATTTATATATATTGTATATACATTTGAATGTGTGTATATGTATGTGTGTGTGTGTGCTAGTGTATACATATTTGCATGTGTGCAATTCCTTGGTGCAATGAACTCCCATGCCCATATATGATAAAATATCAGAAAACATATCTGATATCTTCGGGATGTCTTGCGCCTCATGGATGTATAAGGACATGGTATTGATTAGTTTAGATGTAAAGGAGGTACTTGGATTTATGCCCATATAAGGTCAAAGAACTAAAGAGAAACGCGATAGCGCTTGGAGTCCATATAAAGTTGTATTTGAAGTCACAGGATTTAGTGTAAAAAAAAAAAAAAATCACCATCCCACTCCCATGAAGTGGGAAGTGAGAAACCCTTGGTAGGCATTTTTTTTTTTTTTTTTTTTTTTTTAAGGTCGAGGTTTGGGTCACCTCCCCGCCTAGCCAGGGCTGTGAGGAACCAACGCAAGAAGCACGCAGGTGGTCGCGGGAATCGAACTCACGACCACCTACTCATGAGTTCAGTATAAATGAAACCATCTAATATTATCCAGAAAACATATATAAGTTATACTACAGCTGCTCTAGAAACAAATGTAATAGTCTAGCTATAAGTTGAGCTATACACCGAAAGCTATACGAGTTGAATCAAGAACACATTTTTCTATTCGACCTGAGATTTATATTCGTTTCAGGAGGGAGGTTTCTCTTCTCCAAATTCTGATTAAAAAATGTAAGAAACTCGAGCATTACCTTTAATACAATACGAGGATTTTTAGCTCCCAAAGCCTCTCAGTGGTTTATGACTGAGCTCAGACTCTAAATCCTAAGTCTTTAAGAACTTGAAGCTTTACGGGTGAAGCTGCGTTTGTGAACTCTACTTAATCTTAGGTTTCAGACTCTTCTGTACGTCTTCAGAGGCTTCTCTTCGGTTATACAGAGACCCTTCTGGCGTTATCGGAAGCGTTCTGGTCTAGTATCCACTTAGTGTGGGTTCGAATCCTGCACTCCTATCCGATTCCCAGCAGTGATTGTTACCTGTCTCCCAACAGTCCCTTAAGCGCATGGGGTAGAGGGGACGGCTTCGGCCGCAGTTATGCACCTCCTGGTAGTAGTAGTAGCAGTAGTAGTAGTAGTAGTAGTAGTAGTATCATTATCATTATTCATTTACCTTTTTTTTTTCTACTTTTGCAGATATATGGGATAGGAAGAAAACTGGTAAGAGTAGTCAAGATTTTTTACGAGAGTAGTAGAACCTGTGTTAGAATTATAACGGAGAGCGTGAGCGGTTTGAGGTAAAGGTGGGACATTTTACATTATGGTATTTATTAGTTTTCTAAAATGTTTTAGGTATTTTATGGTAATTCCAATATAAATAAAAATCTAAGCTTTCACATTTCTGTTTTTAACATGATTTTGTTTAAATATAATTTTATTTACATCTCATAACTGTATTTTGAAATTATGGCCCTCAAATGTCGGCGCTCAAATATTACTGCGCTCAATTGTCTTGGGCTCAAAAGTCGGCGCTCAATTGTCGGCGCTCATTTGTCTTGGGCTTAAAAGTCGGCTCATGGTGTCATGTCGCCTAGGTTGTTCAATTTATACATGAATGAGGTGGTGCGAGGGATAAATGCAAAGGAGGCCGGGGATTGGAGATGGTTAAGGAAAATGGAGAAAAATGGGAGATAAGCCAGTTGTTGCTTGCTGACGACACTACGCTTGTAGTAGAATCAAAGGAGGGATTAAGGAAGTTAGTGACAGGGTTTGAAAAGGTGTGCGAAAGAAGTAAGTTGAAGATAAATGTGGGTAAAAGTAAGGTGATAAGATATACAAGGGGAGAGGATGGAAGCAAATTGGAAGTGTTAAGGGAGAGAGACTGGAGGAAGTGGATAGCTTTAGATACTTGGGGGTGAATGTGGCTGGAAATGGGGGAGTAGAGGTGGAGGTAGAATGTAGATTGAGAGAAACAAGTAAATGTCTTGGAGGATTAAAAAATGTAATAATATATAGACATTTGGGAATGGATGCTAAGAGAAGTTTCTATAAAGGAGTGATTGCACCGACATCACTGTATGGGGCAGAAACATAGGACATAAAAGAGGAAGAGAGGAAGAGTTTGAATGTGTTTGAGATGAAATGCCTGAGAAGTATGGTAGGGGTTACTAGAATGGACAGAGTGAGAAACGAGGAGATGAAGAGAGCTGGGATGGAAAGAGAGTTGGGAAAAAAAGGGATGATGAAAGAGTATTGGAATGGTTTGGACACATAGAAAGAATGCGTGAAGAAAGATTAATAAAAGAGGTGTGGAAGGTAGAGGTGGAGAAAGTGAACATGAGGGGTCGACCAAGGATGAAATGGATGGATGGGGCAAAAGGAGCACTGGGAATGAGGTGAATGTCTGTTGAGGAAGGAAGGGAGAGGACAGAAGATAGGGGTGAGTGGAGAATGGTTGTGTATGGATGATGGTGTGATGCATTGAGGGGAGTGGGTGGGGGATGGGGGTGAGGGAGTATGTGTGAATGTTATTTTGACGCAACCCGAAGGGATTTCTCCCCGTCTTCTCTTTTTCTGCATGAGGGTACGGAGATGGGGGGGGTCCCCCGATTAAATGAAGCGGCCTTACTGTGGATGTGCTGAGTCTTGCTGCATTGCTTCTGACCCAGGGCGATGGGCGAGATGCAGGGTTGACCCGTCATCCAGTAGGAGCCAGAAAAAGAGAGAGGGAGGGATGGTGACTGGAATTGGAGTGCGTGGAGATGAAATAGGTGGGAGTGGATATATGCTTTTTGATTTTAGCTATCTCCCTTGCAAGGGGGAGAAAGTCCTTGGTATATGTATTAATTTATATTTTGTAGATACCAACACAGAGATCAGAAATAAGAAAAAAAAAACGGAGAGGGATTAATGGCATCATGATTTTTTCTTGGAACGTTAAAAAAAGGAAAATGGAAGCCTTATTACCAGTTTATGACAAACTAGTTTCGATCTAATATTTCTTCAGAAGAGAGCCCAATGACGGGGACCTGCGAGAGGTGATCCTGAGAAATGGCGGTCGGACATCTTTAAAGCCCATCAACACCCTCAACAACATCGAAAGGCGCAACCCCGAGGGGCTGACATTTGGTCGAGATCAAACCCAAAAATTCAACTGAGTATGACTATATTTCATGAAAAAAAGCTGACATTTCCAAAGAGGAACTAAGGAGCTAAGTGAAAGAGAAAGAAAGAAAGAAGAGAGAGAGAGAGAGAGAGAGAGAGAGAGAGAGAGAGAGAGAGAAAGAGAGAGAAAGAGAGAGATAGAGAGAGAGAAAGAGTGAGAGTGAGAGAGAGAAAGAGAGAGAGAAACCTTGAAAAAAAAGAAGTAATTATGAAATTCACATAACTAATGTACATCCATCACAGGAATGATCCTAACATTGTCACCACAAGAGGAAACGTAAAACTGATAACATAGACGATCTGAAGTTCATCTTGTTCCCCTGTCATTTGTGGCCCCAAAATCACCAGTAAAACTGTCAGTCACTTGAAAGACTGAGACATGATTTCATATGTCACACGCCACTACTGTCAGCGCCTCCCGTTAGGTGAAATCTGTCAGCCAGACAACTGACATACTGACATAAAGACTAAATGTTCTTAATGGGACATGGAAGAACCATTGGTACGTGGATAGTTTATCCTAATACAACTTCGGTCTGGGAACTGCCAGTCACCCGAGGCGAATTGTCTGTCGTTACCATAAATTCATTGGGATACGTCACCGAGGAGGAAATGGGTTCTCTTTATCTATGTGTATATATATATATATATATATATATATATATATATATATATAATATATATAAATATATATGTATATACATATATATATATATATATGTATATATATACATACATACATATATATATGTATATATATATATATATATATATGTATGCATGCTTCAAGGGTTGGTATGGGTCTAAAAGACACTTAAGCGAATGTACAATATGTATCTCTATGTTTCAAGGGCTGATATAAGTCTAAAACGACTAAAGAGAGTAAAAGAGAGTAGAAGATGGGCATAAAAAGAATAGCAGAGAGTAAGATTTTTTTTTTATGACTGAAAAGAGAAATGAATGTACAATATGTATCTCTATGTTTCAAGGGGTGATATTGGTCTAAAAGAGAGTAAAGAGAGTAAAAGAGAGTAGAAGATGGGCACAAAAAGAGCGAGAGTAAAAGGTGTATATAAAAAGAGAAGTTTAGGACTAAAAAGAGAAGTGAATGTACAATATGTATTTCTATGCTTCAAGAGATTTATGGGTCTACAATAAAGTAAAGAGTGAAAGAGAAAAAAAGATATATATGAAAAGAGAATTTTAGGACTGAAAAGAGAAGTGACTGTACTATATGTATTTCTATACTTGAAGGGATTATATGGGTCTACAAGAAAGTAAAGAGAGTGAAAGAGAGTAAAAGATGGACATAAAAAGAGTTAAAGAGATTAAAAGATGGATATAAAAAGAGTAAAAGTTTGATAAGGGAACGGACAATTAAACATTACGATCTTCTAAACGAAATTTATAGTTAATACAAATCGAATTCCAATAGTATAATTTCATCCATGGATAAATATCCTTCTCTCTTTTCCTGATTTTTTCTTGTATCCGAGAAGGTGGAAGGAAACACGAATATATATTACAAAGACAATAAATGACATTAAAATAGCTACTAAGATATAGATCTCAACACAATGGCAACTTCATACACACGAAACACGAATACATACTACAAAGAAAATACATACATACATACATATTTGGAAATTAGTATGTTATAACACATATGTAAAAGTTTACTATAAACCCACTATCAGAGAAAAATGACGGAAGTACAGGGAAACTGTATATTTCGACTACTATCTGTAGTCGACTACAGAAGAAGACTACAGATAGTAGTCGAAATATACAGTTTC
>NC_134779.1:59314628-59322128 GCF_046742065.1 Oratosquilla oratoria
ATTTTATTCCATTATTTTTTATCACTCCCTCACTTCATGACACCTTCTGTCTCACTCACAATATTTATTGTATTTATTCATTTATTTATTTATTTTTATTTATTTATTTTATTTATTCATTTATTTTTCTTATAACTCCCTCTCTTCATCACACATTCTGTCTCACTCACACTACTTATTTTATTCACTAATTTATTTATCTATTCATTTATTTATCTATTTATTTATTTATATTTGTGCATCACTCCCTCTCTTCATCACACCTTTTGTCTCACTCACACTATATATTTTATTTGTTTATTCATTTATTTATTTATTTATTCATCTATTTATTCATTTATTTCTGTGCATCACTCCCTCTCTTTATCACACCTTCTGTCCCACTCACACTATTTTATTTATTTATTTATTTGCTTATTTATTCATTTATTTATTTATCTATCTATTTTTTTTTGTGCATCACTCCCTCTCTTCATCACACCTTCTGTACCACTCACAATATTTGTTTTATTTATCTATTTATTTATTTATGTATTTATGTATTTATTTATTTGTTTAGTTATTTTTGTGCATCACTCCCTCTTTTCATCACACCTTCTGTCCCACTCACAATATTCATTTTATTCATTTATTCATTTATTTATTTACTTATTTATCTATTTATTTGTTTATTTGTTTAGTTATTTTTGGGCATCACTCCCTCTCTTCATCACACCACCTGTCCCAATCACAATATTTATTTATTTATTTATTCATTTATTTATTTATTTACCTATTTACTTATTTATCTGTTTATTTGTTTATTTATCTAGTTATTTTTGTGCATTACTCTCTCTTTTCATCACACTATCTGTTCCGCTCAAACTATTTTATGTTATCTTGTTTGATTTTCTTTCATCACTCCTTCTCTCCATCATAACTCTTCCCCCATTGACACCAAATTATTTAATTTTATTTTGTTTCTACTTTTTTCATTACTCTCTCTCTTCATCACACCTCCTGCCCGACTTATAATATATCATTTTTCTATTTATTATATAATTTTCTAACTTTGGCTACCCCCCGTGTAAGGGGGAAAAAGCCTTTGGTATATGTATGGATTTTCTCTCTTCTTCACCCTTCCTGCCCGACTCACAATATATTATTTTGTTTTATATATTATTTTATCTATTTACCTCGTAGCCCACTCTAACACCTTTACCTAATATACCTCCAATCACCTTATCCCCCTTCTTCCACTCTTTCTCCGCTTTACCAAATACCTTCCTCCCTTTTTCATTATGTCACCCCAACCCCACAACCTACATCCCCAAACCTATCAACCTGCAAACCCTAGCCCCAACCCACTTACCTCCACTCCAACCTAACTCAACCTCTAACCCCTTACCCCAATCTTTAACCCCCTAATTTCAAAACCCAAACTTCCAACCCCTCCACCCCAAACCCCTAATCCTAACCCAGTACTCCCTCACAACCCTACTCCCTACCCCTAACCTCAACCACAACCACAATACCACAATACCCCCCGGGCCCGGTGCAACATGAGGAACAGCGCGGCATAAAACCCCATTCATATTTCCCCATCGGCGCTACATCGGAAACACAATGTATGTCGTATTTCTCAAATACTTTTATTATCATTGATACCCATTTTTTTCACTTTTTTTTTTAATTGCACGTACTGTACCACACTGGAATGACTATCGAACCACCTTTTCTCAAATTACATATTCAATTGCGACTGCAACTTGCGACCAATGACACCGTGCAAGGCTCACAAACAGGCTTGAGACAAAGAGATCATGTAGTGTTGTAATTAACTCTTAAATACGGTCACGGTTCTTTAAAGCAGTGGTTCTTAACCTATGGGGAATTCCCCACTGGTGGGGAATGGCGGAGTTGCCAAGTGGGGAATGACCGGTCGGATAGAAGAACCACTGTCTTTTTTTTTTTTTTTTTTTAATCAATGTATTTTTTTTTTTTCTGGTGTCTTCTTGTTGTCACATTTCGTGAATTTGTTTCCACCCACAAATAATCGATAGTGCTTCAAAATTTAATACATTACATCCAAATGTTGATTTACTTTACAAATCACAACAATTTACAGACTATTTTAATAGCAAAAACAACCAATATATGAGGTATTGTAAGTCATTTTTGGTTAAAAGTGACAACACTGTTAGGTTAGACATGTCAACAAATGGCACAAAAACACAAAGCGGTGGGAAATAGAGAGTTGGCTCACTAAAAAGTGGGGAATAGGAGAAAAAAGGTTAAGAACCCCTGCTTTAAAGTGTATGTGTATAGTAATCCTCCGTGTTGATTGGCGTTCGGTGGAACATCTTGACTTGAACATTTTAAAGCTTTTTCTATTTTGACAGAATCGTCTGGATTTTGACTAGTTGCCGTTAGCTGATCTTATCAAACTGTACTGTCATCATCATCATCATCATCATCATCGTCATCATCATCATCATCATCATCATCATCATCATCATCATCATCATCATCATCATCATCATCATCATCATCATCATCATCATCACCATCACCATCATCATCATATTCGACGTCGTCATTCTAATCCTCTCCTCCGCCTCCTCCTCCTCCTCCTTCCTCCCCTCCTCCACCTCATCATCATCATACCACCACCACCATCCACTCGATGGGGCAGTGGTAGAATTCCCGGCCGCCATTACGGCGGTCCGGGTTCGAATCCCTCCCAGAGCTGAAAGAATTTCAGTATCGCTGTGCTGCGAGTCGATACTCTGACTCTCGTGGACGGGGAGTTTTGTGTGTGTGTGTGTGTGTGTGTGTGTGTGTGTGTGTGTGTGTGTGTGTGTGTGTGTGTGTGTGTGTGTGTGTGTGTGTGTGTGTGTGTGTGTAAGGTCACAGCATTACCCATAGATCGGTCATGTATGAGCTCTGAGCTCTCTTACGGAAGGGAAATAGCTGTCGGTCACGAGTCCAACACTTGATCCGAGACCAAGGTGAATGACATGGCTCGCTGCTGACGTCACAACCTTTTTTCCCTGAGGCTGATGTCATACTGACCGGCGCTGCCGTCGCGGCTCTATCAAAGTCTCCCTTATGAATCATTAGACTCAAAAGGATATAATAGTATTTATTCAGGTGGATATGGTGGTCGTTATATCAAGGTTTGGCTTTTGCAAAGTGATTTTACTAAGTTACCTGAACATGCAAACATAACTTGGCCGGATCCGTCTCCGCCGCATAGTGTGACAACATAACCAACATAACCAATTCCCTTAAACCTTTCGTTCTATTCCCTTCTCTGTATCACTCTCTGTTCCTCCTCTTCCCCTTTCTCAAATTCTTGTCACCCTTTTCCTTCCCATTCTTTTTCCACATCATTTCTCCTCTTCTACATTAATCTTCTCACACTTTCTCTCATCTATCTCTCTCTTCTTTTCTCTCTTCCATTCTTCATCTTATTCCTTCACCCATTTCCAAGACCTTTCTCCTTCCTCTTCCCCCAAAGACTCCTTTATCTCTAATATCTCTCCTATATTATACTAAATGTATCCAAGTGGAGATATGTTTTGTACCTACAGTTTTATTATACATTGGAGAAGCTGTTTAGAAAAATAAAGAGAATCATAGAAAATTAAAAAGAAACTGATGGAAAGATAATCTTTTGTGAGTTGCAGATGTATTAGTATCATCATGTTGGAATTAGCACGCATGTGTACATTACATATATACAAAAACACACAAATACTTAGATACAAAAATACATACATACATACATACATACATACATACACACATGCATACACACATACATACATACATACATACACATACACACATACATACATACATACATACATACATACATACATATATACATACATACTTACATACATACATACATACATACATACACATACACACATACATACATACATACATACATACATACATACATATATACATAAACACATACATGCAGACTCACATACACACATACATAATGTATGTACATACAGTTGGAGGGTTGATTTAAAGGCGCACCTCCCAAACTGCTTTGAAATTCAGTATAAAAAGAAAGTGATTGAAATTAGAAATGAATAAGTAATAAATGAAAATAAATCCCTTCTCGATGAAGTAGGGATTAACATGATGACAGTTATATGGACACGAAGATGTGTTTACGATCTCGGAGACAAGTTTCGAAGAGGTGGACATGTTGATATGTTTTATGCGGTATTTGTTATTATGATTTTTTTTTGTATTTATTGCCTATTTTTATATTTGTATTTGTAATAGTATTTGTATTTCAATGTTTCTGTTCATATTTCCTGTATGTACTTCTATCTATGTGTATATTTATTTATATTTATATTTATATTTATATTCATATTTATATTTATATTCATGTTTATATTTATATCTATATCTATATTTATATTTACATTTATATTTATATTTGTATTTATAATTACATTCATATTTATATCTATGACCATATCTATATTCATATTCACATTGACATCATATTTATGTTTATATTTATATTTATATTTGTATTTATATTCATATTTATATTTATATTTACATCTATATTTATACTTATATTTATATTTATACTTATATTTATATTTATATTTATATATACATTTATATTCATTCTTATACTTGTATTTAATTTATAATAATATTCATACTTATTTCTATATTCACATTTATATTCATATCGATGTTTATATTCATAGTTGCATTCGTATTTACACTTACATTTATATTTACATTCTAGATAATTTTTATTGAAAATAGCAGCAATATACACTGGAGAGCGTCCCCACCAAATTCTAACTTTCTAAACAATTAGCATTGCTCTAGAATGATATAGAATGATGGGTTTCATGAGAATACTAGGGTTTTTGCTGGAATGTAAATTACAGATGTTTTACTGAACTCTATTAGGAATATCAATATGAAATCAATACATGAATCACTATGGCAAATTACATACACACACATACATACAGACATATATATATGTATATATATATATATATATATAATGTATGTATATATACATACATACGTATATATATTATACATATACATATATACGTAAATATATTATATATATATATATATATACATATAAAATATATGTATATATACATATATACATACATATATATATATATATATATATATATATGTATATATATATATATATATATGTATGTATATATATATAACATTATATATATATGCGCACATGCAAGTAGGTATGTTTATACATGAATACACAGGCTTTTAGATACACACAGAAATGGTACACGAGTTTTCCACATAAGGTATCCTGCCTGGGTACAGGCAGACAGAGTTCTCCTTTTCAAAAGGTCCCGGGATGAGTTGAGCAAATTTCACATCAAAAGCAACGCAACACTTAATCTCATCCATCCATTTCTCTCACCCTCTTCCATCCTCTCGACCTCGTATCTTACGTATGCATATGTATATATAAACGTGTAGGTCCACAAATACACACACAGACATACTCAAACACGCACACATACACATACACACACACACACACACACACACACACACACACACACACACACACACACACACACACACACACACACACACACATTCATGGAGTTGAGTATTCATACGAACTTTGATCTCTCATCCGGAAGAGCAATAGCTGTCAATCATGAGTTCAAAATGTGATCCAATACTACGGTGAATTACACACACACACACACACACACACACACACACACACACACACACACACACACACACACAGACACATACACACACACATACATACGTATGTATATATACATGTACAAGTGTATTTTGTGTGTGTTTGCACAGTATGTGTTTATGCTTGCTCGAGCGTGTGCATGTACACGTCCATGTGTGTACATACACATGTGTACTCATCTCTCTTGATAGCTCAGTGGTTTGAGTGACTGTTCACTTGTTACGTCTCAGGTGGGTTCGAGTCCTTGGCTTGACTTGGTATCAGTTTCAGTATATGCTTTCATCGAGCTCTTTGTCAGTCTCGATCGTGATAACATGGAATTAAAGTGAAAAATTAATGTGGTTGAAAAAGATTGATATCTGTGTACTAGGGACCATTCAGTGTATGTGTGTATGTGTACACATGTGTATGTGATAGAAATACACTAAAAGGCACAAGAGGCTGAGGGGAACGACCTCGCATAACCCATAGAACACACCCTTAGATAAATAGCACCAATACCCCTGGAGCTTATCTCCCATCTGTCTGAGGAACTGCTCTCTTTACTCTTCTTTTTTTTTTTCTTTTTTTTTTTTAAACCTTTACTCATGCCTCACCTCTTGAGCATCTACCCCTACTTGGAACGAAGCCAAACCAAGAAGGAAGGGGCAACAGACATCCCAGATCTTCTATTCCTCCCCCTCCTTCCACCTCCCTCCTCCCTCCTCCCTCCTCCTCCCTCTTCGCCTCCCTACCTTTCCGTGTAGTAGCTTGTAGTGTCATTTATCTTGGGTGAGTATTAATATGCGTTTCTCTTCTGTTGAAAATGAAGCTTATATACATTTAATGACTATAGAGTCAATTTACTTATTTACTTAATATTCCTGCAGTTAATAACTTTCGGTTCTAATTGTGAAATAAATTATCTTTAATCTATGGGAATTAATAAAAATTACAATTGCAGTGAGGTATAAGCGGGAGATGTATATATAGTCCACACATATATATATATATGGATGGCTGTACTAAATATATGAAAATATGTGTGTGCGTGTATGCGTGCATGTGTATGTGTGTGTGTGTGTGTGTGTGTGTGTGTGTGTGTGTGTGTGTGTGTGTGTGTGTGTGTGTGTGTGTGTGTGTGTGTGTGTGTGTGTGTGTGTGTGTGTGTGTGTGTGTGTGTGTGTGTGTGTGTGTGTGTGTGTGTGTGTGTGTGTGTGTGTGTGTGTGTGTGTGTGTGTGTGTGTGTGTGTGTGTGTGTGTGTGTGTGGGTGTCTGCATGTTAGTGTTCTTATGACTGTATGAGTGTGGATATACTGTATAGGCACATTAATAGTAACTCTTCCTTGGAACCATCAGAAATAATTTCTAGATATCTTGAAAGAAACCATACTTGAAGGAAGGTGCCGCGCTCTCCCAGATGTATTGGTCATATCAATGATTGTATTTGGTATTCTATTCTTTATTTTGATATCTAACTACGTCCTCCACTCTGTTAATATTCTAACCCCATCCATACCGTATACTACTACACGAGGACAAACAGAATAACATTGTGATAGTAAGATGTATATATATACATATATATATATATATATATATATATATATATATATATATATATATATATATACTGTATATATATATGTATATATATACATATATATATGTATATATATATATGTAAATATATATATATATAAATATACATATATATATATATACATATATGTATATATATATATATGTATATATATATACAT
>NC_134779.1:59344628-59349628 GCF_046742065.1 Oratosquilla oratoria
ACCTTGCGTAGATTGACTCATTAATTCAATAATTTTTTTGGATAAAAGTAAATATGATCCCTTTGTAATTTTGAAAAGACATTAGAATTATTTTCAATTGCCCTTCATTATCTACACATAATTGGGCGAAAAATTCTTCATTGATATTTCTTATGTTGGTTTGTGCAACTGAAAATTATAAAGGCTTTCAGAAGTTATAGGATGATCAACTAGCTATTAGTAACTAAAAGTTTTCATAAACGCACTTCTAGTTTATTTGTATTGGTTCATATCAAATCTATTCTCGTGTTAATATAATATGTTTCTACACCAAATATTTTCTCTTTCTATTGTCACCCAAGATCAAATGCGATTCAATACTTTTTTTTTCAAAACAAGAGAACATGTCTACGGTTTATATTTTTTCAATGGAAAATCCTTACACACAAAAAAAAAAAAAAAAAATGACGTCACTGTCAAAACGGTCTAGTATGATGTCATCGCTGAGACACTCTTTGAAATTTCTTTAAGACACGTCGGTCATGTGTCAGTTCTGACACTTGCGAAGTAATGTGACCGAACGACTTCATCGATTGCAGTGACAGTGATGAATCAGTATTTCACGAAATCTGGTGGCATTCCTACGGTCTAGAACCACGCAGCACTCTTTTACGCTTGCAGACTCACCTCCATTCATAATACACACACAAACGCACACACACACACACACACACACACACACACACACACACACACACACACACACACACACACACACACACACACACACACATATATATATATATATATACATATATAATATATATAAATACTCATATGTATGTACGAGTATATGTACATACATATATGTGTATGTATAATATATACATACACATATATAGATGTATATAAATATATATATATATATATGTATATATATATATATATATACATATATATGTATATATATATATACATAGGTGGTTTTTCCGCATATATATACATATATATATATATATATATATATATATATATATATATATATATATATATATATATATACACATGAGTACTTTTCACTTTTAGTATCCCTGCTTTCTACTGTCCACCTCAAATCTCTTCTTTAGCATTTCAGCGCCTCCATCTCTTTGTCGTGATACTGTCTCCATGGATAGAAACGCCGGATATCTCCGGGAAATATCAAAATATTCATTGCCAGTACCACTAACTCCCCCACACCACTAATAGAACCATCACCGTATCATCACTGTCATCTTCATCACTAACAAAAACGTTCTTTGACCAATGTGCCCGTCTAGCATATTACATTCTAGCTAACATTCCATCGTGTGTGAGGTTCTCTCAACTGAAACGAATCGAACAGGTTGACCTAAAATTAGACATGTCAACTTGGCCAAAGGGCTTACATCTTCAGCCAGGTGACGCCTTCGTTGATTTTCTTTCCGTCCAACACCCCTTGAAGGGGTTCCACCGAATTGAATCTGTCGAGATCTTGATCAACCCCTCTGCAAGGCTGACGCCCTTAAAGAGCTTAATTCTGACTAAACCTGAGCGATTTTATCGACCTGATGGAGGTGTCACCCTCCTGAAGGGTTGACTGTCAGAAGCTCCTGCACCAGGTGCGACAGGGGCGTGGGAGACCTTAAAGACTACCCTTTCCCCGAAGAAAAACCTCACGAAGTGTACTTACGGCGGTGCACCTGTACCTCGAAGGGTCCTGAGGCACTGACCAGGGCCACTGTCCGTTGTGGTTCTCCATCATTACCCGAAGAAGAAGAAGACAAAGTCCTAGTACATGACTTCTCCACGGCAGACTCCTTCGCAAGAGCTGAGGGCTCCGCAGACGTCCACAAACGCACACACACACACACAATATAGAGATTCTTGCGGACACTCCGTACAGCTAGCTGCTGGGTATGCTAGTTGGAGGACTCGACGGTAGACTGGTTGAGCTGGTATCAAGGCAATCTGTGCTAACATACTATTGCCACACAGAGATCATGCACTAAACACCTTGCGATTTATTCACTGTGGGTTGAGTCCTTTCCTCCTCCTCAATCGCTGTTTAAGGACTCTCCCGCCATACTTGAGGATGCTGGGGAGGGTAGGGGAGGGGTCAGAAGGGGTGCGTGGAGGGGATCGAGCTGGCATACGGTACCCAGCGCTCAGTTAATTAGTCAATTGACGGAGACCCATTGGCTTATTCAGGTGACAACGCGCGAGGTACCGTCCGCCACATCGAAGAACCTGGCGGTCGTAAGTCATGCACCATCATAATTCCCTCCATTGGCAGCCTCGACGTTGCAGCACCTTGGCGCGGAAAAAGCTGATTGGTCGAGGGTGTGGATGCCCCGACGTGATTGGTCCAGAGAGCGATATGCCCCGATCTCGGTAGCAACGCAGCAATTGGTGTCAAGCCATTGTTTGCTTATTCAGGACATAAAGTCAACAGAAAAGAAAAAAAGAACGAAGGAAGAAGAGGGCGGTAAAGGAGAGTTCTGGGTACCTACTGTCTTGTTTTAGAACCTCAGCCCATTGAAAATGCACGGACGAAACTGTTCGTATTGGTAAACCCCCCTTCGTTGCAAACTGACTCCTCCCAAAGCGCTTGATTTATAACTTAAGACATTGAACTAAATTATGTGATGCATGAGCGTTTGGTAGCTCCAGGGTGAGATGTCTAGACTTCCTCTCGTAGTGAAATCGTGCACGAATGAGCAATAGACATAAAACACTGATAACGTTTATATAGAAACGGAAAGTCCCAAGCGAAATAGAAGTCCTATTCGGCAGAATTCAGTCTGCAACCGAAATTTATGAATAGATAATAGCTTTAGGGACAGAGGCGGCCGCCAAAGCAGAATAGTGCTTGCTTGGCAATTGCCTGTGAACTGTTTGTCTGTGAAGTTACTGGTCAGTAGCTGTTTGTATGTGAAGGTAGGCTGCTGGTTCTTGTCTGTGGCGATATTGGACAGTGAGACGTTTGAATGTAAGGATAGGCTTATAGTCCTTTTGTGTAAGAACAAGAAAAGTAAGATGTTTGTTTGTGAATGTAGGTTATTGGGGCTTGTGTATAAAAGTATTGGCCGCTGAACTATTTGTAGTATGGATACTTATCTGTGATCTGTTGTATATCGTTAGTGTTTGTCTTTGTGGTAGTTTTATGTACGTTTGTGAATGATGGTGTCTGTTTGTAAGGTGTGTTCGTCTGGTTAGGGCTCAGGGGTTCTTCCTTATGTCAGAGTCTTGTTGTTTGAAAAACTTCTACCTGCGCTACTTTCTCAACGGAAGTATTGCTACTAGTCACCCTTTGTTTCGGAACATTGTCTACTTTTTGTAACCATATCAGTGTTTCACTATGGTGAATCTGCTTTTGGTGCCTGTATTAAATATACAATCATCGTATCGTTAATGCACTTAATGAAATTAGTATCAAGACCGTAGATAGAACAGATAAATATGGAGTTGGTAAATCAGGACAGAAACACACATGAACAATGATTTTACGGCCCGTTTGCATGCCGAGTCTAGATATTTCTTTAGCCGATTGTACATATCTCAATGTATGTATGTATGTATAGCTTTGTTCTGTCCATCTGGTATAATACTAGAGAGTGTTACCGTGATGTAGTGAATTATGATGTAACACGGAATTCAGCTGCACGTTTGCTGGCTAAAGTCGTGGTTCATGTCAATACATGACATTTGTGTTGGAGGAACTAAATTATAAGAATATAAACGTACGTATCCTACAAATGGTTAACATTTTCACAATGAAGGAAATCACTTTCAACTTCTATTATACATACGTTTTGCTACCTTATAATTTCTCATTTATCATCTTCATGTTTCAAGTTATTTGGTGCAATGTGATTCCAAGGATAGAAGCGATGGTTACTGGTGCCAAAATACACTCACTACTGAATAAAATCGCCACAGAATCGACACTAATGTCTTGAACAACAGCAAAATGGTTGAAATAAATTTTAGATATTTGGAAAAGATTTGTCTCATTTGTATAGAAAAAAATATATCAAATCCTTTCGATACAGGAAGTTTTCCTTAGTTGAATAAAATCACCTGGCGACAGACAGAACACCTACTAGTTGCTATGACTAATCTAGTAAATACATGAAGGAAATAGGGAGCCAAAAATGGTAAAGTAAGAATAGCCTAGTAAATATACGAAGAGAAGACAATTGGAAAGTAAATATTATCGCATGCGCTGCAGCCATTTATTTATCTGAGACAGAACTTGTGATCCACTCTGTATGCTGATGGCATCATCGGAAGAATACTGATCTCGCATTCGCCTTGTTGAGGGTTCGAATCCCGCACTACTCTCCGATTCCCAGCAGTGACTATATGTTACCTGGCCAAACGATCCCTAAAGTGTATAATAGGGCAAAGGTAACGTCGTCTTTGGCCGCGACTGTTCATCGCCTCATGGTGTAGGCTCCTCACCACCACCTTATACCTACGCGGTTACCCTTGCACGCCCACACACCCTCACCCCACCTCCGTCTCGAGGTCCCGAAGATTTATTTGTTTGTATTTCCCAATTTATGACTCATCTGCGTGTCTCTATTCTTCGTATTTCGTTCTGATGCCACTGGTTGCAAATATCGCCTTCTAGTCTAATGTTCCTAGAGGTTTATTTACCGATAATGTTAGTTTATTCTGAGTTTGTTAAATACTGATGTGGGAATTGTGTTTGTTAGTGCACCTAATATAACTTCAGGTTTTGTGTTATGACAGCGATGAAGACATTTTGTACATAAATCAACTGTGATTCTGAAGTTATTGTAGTCTTAAGTTATCTATAGATATTGAGTTATATCACCTGATGTAGTTTTAGAACTGGAGTGACTATGCTAAATTAGCTATTCTATAATTCTTAAGTAACTTCACCTCCGTGGTAACTCTATGGTGTTAAAGTAACTATACGGTATAAGTAACACATTCTAAAGTAACTACAGAACAAAAATAAACTTTCCATT
>NC_134779.1:59357128-59359628 GCF_046742065.1 Oratosquilla oratoria
AACATACATTCGTAAATATATACATTAGTGTGTGTATCTATGTGAATGTATGTGTGTGTGTGTGTGTGTGTGTGTGTGTGTGTGTGTGTGTGTGTGTGTGTGTGTGTGTGTGTGTGTGTGTGTGTGTGTGTGTGTGTGTGTGTGTGTGTGTGTGTGTGTGTGTGTGTGTGTGTGTGTGTGTGTGTGTGTGTGTGTGTGTGTGTGTGTGTGTGTGTGTGTGTGTGTGTGCGTGTGTGTGTATGTATGTGTGCATGTCTGTGTTTGTTTGTGTGCCTGTATGTGCGTGTATATGTATGTGTGTGTGTAGGGGGGTGCATGCGTACCTTCGTGCATGTGTGTGTGTGGATGTATCTATGTATGTATGCAATCATCCATTACCCGTAATGTAAAATGACTGAAGATCCGGGACTTCCCTGACATCACTCACTCCGAACACAAGGGTGCCTTATCCTTCTTCACGTTTTGACTAGGCCAAGATTCTACTTCAATGGCCTCCCAGTGATACTACTATGGTACACCCCTCTAATGGCACAGTTATTCTTATCTTTCGTTCGACTGGTCCTCAAGAGTTTCGAGAGAAATATTTTGGGTTTCAGTGGAAGGTCTCCAAGACCCTTCACGAACAAAATCGAAAAATCTTTAAGAAGAAATTCTTCTTGTGTATTATTTACGCTCCTTTTTACTGGTTCACATTTTATAAGAGTAATATATATATATGTATATATATATATATATATATATATATATATTACACACATATATATATACAAATATATATATTTTTTGCTGGTAACCACTAAGGAAATCGGAAGAAAACAGTAATTCCCAAGCGCTTTCGTGTAATTCATATGTATATATATATATATATATATATATATATATATATATATATATATGTGTGTGTGTATATATATAGATGTATAGATATATATATATATATATATATATATATATATATATATATATATATATATATATACATTGTAAGCATTTCAATTACAATTGTAATATATTTACATATAATCTTATATCTGTGTTTATTTCATTAAATTTTTTGAGGGGGACCAAACTTGCAAGATATGCGTGTATAGTAAGTTTATAAATCATCTTTGAGCTCTCGCTGTCCTTCATTCACAATTTTGCTTCTTCGATATTCTGACTACAAACGCTTACTGTTCCTGTCACCTGATTTGTACTTTGCTATCAACCCAGATGTAACAGGCCATAGAATACCCCTAGTCCTGACTATACCCGGGGTTAAAGCAACATAGGTTAGATTAAACTCTGGTTTTACTCTGGGTATGAATTGATCTTGCGACACTGCTTCTGACCCAGGGCAGTGGACAGGATGCAGGGATGACCCGTCATCCAGGAGGTGACAAGATAAGAGGGAGGGAGGAGGGTGGAGGGGAGTGGAATATATAGGAAATGGAATGGGTGGGAGTGATTTCTATGCCTTTTTCTTTTTGGCTACCCCCCGTGTAGGGGGAGAAACCTTTTGGTATGTATGTATGAATTGGCTTAGACCAGCCTATGTACCTCTTGAGCAGAGTATACTTGTCCTGTTTTAAGTGTTATTGGTTGCGTTTACTTAAGAATTCCTTAATTGTTCAACATATTATTGGGGGTTTAACCGTGTCATAGAAAGTGAGAAAGCATATATGAGCATATTTACTTACATCCATTCTTTCCTTAAATGGTCATATTTGGAAAATAGAAAATAAGAAAATGAAATTAATAGATAAATGTTGAGACATTGTGACAAGTTGAAAAAAGGTGGAAAAAGAGTTTCTTTCAGAGTTTATTCCAATCAGGAATAAACTCGGAACGAGACCCGTGGCTCTCTTTTTTCCACCTTTTTCAAATAGATAAATGAATGAACAAATAAGTAAATATAAATAAGATATTACATCACCCAACGTCTTTTATCCCCGTACATAAGAATCAAAAATCTTTTTGCCTCCTACATTCCTCTCATAGTTTCCACGAGCGTCCTTTTACTTCTCCGTAACGCTTATAGAGTACAACCTACCTTTACTTCCTCCATTATTCTTTGGCCTGTCTCTCCCTCCAGTCTTCCACTTCTAAGTACACCCGTTTGAAGTCGCCTATAGCATTCCACTTTTTTTTTCTTTTTTTTTTTTTGTAAAGCTGGTTTTCAAACTTGTACCCTCCAGAGTATAAAACCATCATAGCCATTGCCTACATTCATCCTCAGTTTTCTTCGTCATGTAAATCTAAAAAAAAATTCTCATCAGGGACACCTCGCTTCCCTCTGTCCCTTCATGCAGCACAGTAGAATTCACATATATTAGGAGGCTTAGCATCATTACTGCTCACTTCTGCCAACCTCACTCCCTTGCGGTAATACTGTTGTGTTCTTTTTCATTTGAATTATAAGTGTATGTATGTGTGTGTATGTGTGTGTGTGTGTGTGTGTGTGTGTGTGTGTGTGTGTGTGTGTGTGTGTGTGTGTACACGTGTGTGTGTCTATGAGTGT
>NC_134779.1:59369628-59372128 GCF_046742065.1 Oratosquilla oratoria
GTTGTCGTTCTTATCGTTATCGTCATCGATATCGTCATCGTCGTCGTCGTCGTCGTCGTCATAGTCAATGTCACTGTCGTTGGCATCGCCATCTTCGTCGTCGTCATCATCATGATTGTCATCGTCATCATCATCGCCATCGTCGTCATTATCATTATTGTCATCATTGTCATTATCGTCGTCATTATATTTGTCGTCACTGTCATCGTCATCATCATCGCCATCATCGTCATTATCATTATTGTCATCATTGTCATTATCGTCGTCATTATACTCGTCGTCACTGTCATCGTCATCCTCATCGTCATTTCCATTGAAGCTTTACAAATATCTGTCAAGGGGGTAAATATACAGGGTTTCCATAAAGTCTAGACACATAGGTAAAAAATAGGTAAAAACTTAAAACATTTTATTCATAATCTTTATTTTTATTCAAATAACATTTTCAATATGTTTTTAATCATTTGCAATACAAATATTAATGCGTTTTACAAAAATTTCATGAACTTGATGCAATAAAATTTCGTTACCCAGTTTTGGCAAATTCGTCTCTAATTCGCTGAGTGAAGTGCATTAAGTCTGTTATTTTCATTGAGTACACTTTCTCCTTTAGCATATCCCAGAAAAAGAAATAGAAATATTATACTAATTTCACTATTAATAAAAAATATCCAATTATTCTATGTGTGCAGACTTTATGGACACCCTGTATAATAAGCCTCAATGTAATTTTATAATCTTCATTACCTGGTGTCACTTTATCTTTTATTATAAATATTAAACAATATGTGACTCCCATCTTAGCCAAACTATTAAACCTACATCCCATAAACGTCACTATCATTCACTATCACCATTATTATCCCTCACTATCACCACCTCTATAGCTGTCACTATCACTGTCATGTGTTGTAATCTTTTAATTTAATTTCTGTCTATTACGCACAAATATCAATGTGATTATCTTCATTAAGGCCATTTTCCTATTCACTGGATATTGCAAAATCGTTCTTAATGCCGTCGGTATGAAACCGTAGACATTTATCGATTTCCGTTGCATATTGCATCAGTATAAATTGCTATATTGATATCCTTGCAACCGTGCCTGTGTCACGGATCTGAATAAAATCGCCTGATGACATTGATGATAAAAAGAAAAGGACTACAAGGAGCTCTTTTGGGGTATACTACAATAGCGCGGTAGCCTTGTGGATAACGTGTCGAACTCATGAAAAGGTGGTCATGAGTTCGATTCCCGGGCCAGCACGCGTAAAAAAAAACAGAAAAAAAACGGCGGCTTGCCGCAGGTGACGGACCTTTGACCTGCCAGGAGGTTTTTCACTTCCCACTGCAAGAAGTTGAATTGAGACGAATTAAATCACTTGGCGACAATAAGAGTAGAAGAATAAGTACCATCCGGTATGGAAGGAATTAATCGAACATCACTACAGTCACTCAAATAAAATTTTCGACATTATAGTTTCCATTATAGTCTTTCATACTCTGGTGACGTAATCGGAGCCTGTTGGCTTAGCATTCACATCGTTGTAGGTTCGAATCTCGCACTCCTCTCCGATTCCCAGCAGTAACTGTTACCTGCCCCAACAGTCCAAGAAGCTCAGAGGGCACAGGTAACGGCTTTGACTGGGAATACTCAGCGCCTCCTGGCGTAGGTTCCTCACTAGTGAAACTAAGGTATTGTATATCCACATAGTGATACATTCTATGGAGATTTTGTTTTGGTAACAAAAGCGAAAATATTTTATTCAAATGAGATGAATTCTCGTAAATAAGAAAATATTCGCTCACTCGATCAAGGGACTAATTAAAACCAGTATATAAGTAAATGAAAAATAAATATGCAAGAAAATGAAAAATAAATGTATAGATAAATCAATTAATTAATTGATGAATAAACAAATGTTAGATATATGAAAAGATAACAAATATGTGATAAGTGGATCAACAGAAAAATTAGTAAATAAAAAAAATATAAAGAAATAAATAAACAAATAAACTTAATAATAAATAGATAAATAAGGTAATAAAAATAGATAATGATTATAAAATAAATAAATAAATAAACGAGAAAATAAAGAAATGAAAGAATAAATATACACAAAAAGTAAGCGGATAGTTATAATAGCTAAATAGTTATCTGAATAAATAAATAGATAAATAGATAAATAAATAAATAAATAAATAAAGATAAATAAATAAATAGATAAATAAATAAATAAATAAATAGATAAATAAGTAAATAAATAAATACATATAGATATAGATATAATATGTAAATACAGACACAAATAAATAGACAACAAAACAAAATAAACCTATTTGCAAAGCCACCCTGTTGAGAGTATTGAAAAGAAAGACGAAATTTACGTTGCATGTTAAGCGCATGGAGGCCAAGCGGGGCATCCTTATAATCTGGAATAAACTCGAAGGCTTTAAGAGAAGCAAACACAGGCATTACTGTTAATGCGGCTCCAGAATT
>NC_134779.1:59377128-59382128 GCF_046742065.1 Oratosquilla oratoria
GTCTCAGGAGTCACCTCCGAGAACGAAAGACTTCTGAAGAACTCGAAGATGCTTTTGGCGTTCTTGAAGGTGGGTCTCAGGAGTCACCTCCGAGAACGAAAGACTTCTAAAGAATTCGAAGACGCTTTTGGCGTTCTTGAAGGCGCGTCTCAAGAGTCACCTCCGAGAACGAAAGACTTCTGAAGAACTCGAAGACGCTTTTGGCGTTCTTGAAGGCGTGTCTCAGTGTTCACTTCCGAGAACGAAAGACTTCTGAAGAACTCGAAGATACTTTTGGCGTTCTTGAAGGCGCGTCTCAGGAACCACCTCCGTCTTCGGACGGTCGTCCATAAGATGAATAAAATGGCCCAAAATGGGTCTGAATTAGATTGATAAAGCATTCTACCTGGTGGACCAGAGGTTAATTAGTATGGTCTAATCTCCATTTTGTCCTTGAGATGCTCATTAGGGGAATACAATTGTCAGGATTTAGGAGGAAAAAGGGTCTGAAATGGCCAATCGCCCTAAAAGGTCGGTGGGATAATTCTATTCTGTTCATTTCGGAGGGTCAAAGAAACAATAGAGATGGAGACGGTGATGAAGATGGTCATTATGATGGACATGGTCATTATGATGATTATGGGGACGATGATGATGTTGGTGATAGTGATAGCGATGGGAACTAATGGCGGTGGTAACGGCTATGGTAATGGTGATGGGCATTGTGATGGTGGTTGCTATGATGGTAAAGGAGATAGTGACGGTAGTTGCAACGGTAATAAACATGATGGTCGTGGAAGTGATGAAGGTTGGTACTAACGCCATTATTGACAGTAACGACAAAAAATCTAACTACAAAGCCAGACAAATGAAATCGACAAATAAATAATTACACAAAACAAAACAAAAAAATCTTTCCCCTGAGCTACAGGTGAGATGTGCAGAAGGGTAACAGTAGGCCATCGCTTTAATCTATTATTCACTTATTCATTTCTTATTAACTTATATATTCATTTCTTATTGATTTATGTGTTTATTGTAATTTTCCGTAAGTCACAGATCTCGGAAGGGCAAGAAATGAGGAAAATCATCAATAAAAGTTAGACTGGCGGTCGTACTTTATCATAGCCAGGGAACAACGTTCAAGCCAAATTGCCCGCCATTCTAGCTCTCACGCAAGTCAGCAGTTACCATTTTGCTCTGCCGACCATCCTATATGTCCCATTCTGCTTTCCGATGGCAATTCTATTGGGTAAGAAAAAATAATAATGATATAAGAAATAGATACATAAAATAAAATAGTAATAATAATAATAATAATAATAATAATAATAATAATAATAATAGTGATAATAATAATAATAATAATGATAATAGTAATATTAATAATAATAATAGTAGTAGTAGTAGTAGTAGTAGTAGTAGTAGTAGTAGTAGTAATAGTAGTAATGGTAATAATAATAATAATAATAATATAATAATATAATAATAATAATAATAATATAATAATAATAATATTAATAATTAATAATAATGATAATAATAATAATAATAATAACAACAAAACAACAACATAACAAATAATAGTACTAATAATAATGATAATAATAATACTGATAATAATAATAATAATGATAATAATAATAATAATAATAATAATAATAATAATAATAATAATAATAATAATAATAATAATGATAATGAGATCCGAATGAAATACACTAATAAATAAATTAATAATTAAATAGATAAATAAATCGATAGATAAGCAAATAAATAAGTAAATAAAAAGAAAAATTATTAAACTATAATAACAAAGGTTAATAATTTTGTATTAATCTTTAATAAAAAAAAAAATGGAATCTAAATGATGAAAACATATTTATTATTCCGAGAAACACATATATTTGTCCTTGTTTTTATTTTTTCAAAATTTTCATGCGTTTGTGCATTTTTTTCATAATTTCTTTACATTGATTTTATTGCACTGATTATGTCATCGTGAAGAAAAGGCCTAGAATTTCGTTTTCATGCTTATTTCTTGTGTCAAGATTGTATTCTTTTATTTATCGGTTTCAATTTTTTTTTTACTTATTTTTATGGTATTGTATTATATTTTATTTCATTTCATCTTGTTTTATTTAGTTTCATTTCATTTCATATTATTTCGCTTTATTTTAATTTTATTTTAATTTTTTCCTTTATTTTATTTTATTTTATTTCACTTTGATTTATTTTGTTCTAATGTATCTTATTCTATTTTGTTTTTACTTTTATTTAATTTAATCCGACTTTGTTTAGTTTCACTTTATTTCTATATTTATTTCATTTATTTGTATTTTATTTAATTCTATTTTATCATATTTAGTTTAATTTATTTGAGTTATATTTTATTTTATTCAATTAAATTTTTTAATTTAATTTATTTTCTTATTTTGTATTTTCTTATTTAATACAATTTTGTTTTATTTTATCATATTATATTTTATTTCATTTTATTCTATAAATTTCTATCCAAACTTTATTTTGTCTAATTTTATTTATTCATTTACTTGCCTTTCTATTTTATTTATTTATTTATCTATTTATTTTATTATCATTATTATTATCATTTTGCTTAGTTTTGTCTAGCTACGAGCAATTCTGTTAAGGATTATACCTTCGGTATGATAATAGATCTAAGTATATGGATAAACAGATAAAACGAATATAGATATATAACAGAATAGAAGTTAACATAAATAACATAATGGAATACTGTTGATAATAAAAAGGATGAAAAAATATAAAATCAAACTAAAGTTAAATTAAACTAAATCAAATGAAAATGAAAATGAAATGAGAGAGAAAATAATAGAATTCAATAAAATTAGAGAAAATAAAATCAAGTAAATAAAATAATAAAATGTCGATACAAGAAATAAGAAATAATTACAAAAACTGCCACATGAACTCAGACATCAAATAGATTAAATACTGAATTCTTAAAACAATTGTCACCGAAATATGTCAGTGGTTTCAATCTATTGTAAATAATTTATATCAAATAAAACATTTCACATTACTGTCAACTCTAACGACAACACATGATTGGTCATGTTAGCTGATTTCCCAAGGAAAATTGTCTAGTTCTCAATTACTGTATATAGAGCTGTCAATATGACGTTGATTTTTAATGGTAAAACAAAAAATAAAGGGATAGATAAATAAACAAATAGATTTATATATATATATATATATATATATATATATATATATATATGTATATACATATATATATATATATATATATAATATGAATAAATACACAAAAGAATGAATAGATATATGAATAAATACACAAAAGAATGAATAGATATATGAATTAATAAACAAATGAATGATGAGCTAAGAAACAGATAAATAGGTAATAAAAAACAGACTTTCACTGTAACAAAAAACATTAGTAATACACAATTATTTTTGACAATATTGACTGCGTATAGTTGAGATTGATGTTTGTTGAGAATTGACGTGGTCAGTAATAATAGTATTTGCAATATGATTACTATAAGAAGGATGGCTTCCGATCACTAAGTGATTGCTGGCCAACAAATTGTAAATTTCATTTAATGTCTTTGTCTTTCTCGATTTCAATTGCCTTTAGCAA
The DNA here is from genome assembly GCF_046742065.1 of Oratosquilla oratoria. Classification (NCBI taxonomy): domain Eukaryota; kingdom Metazoa; phylum Arthropoda; class Malacostraca; order Stomatopoda; family Squillidae; genus Oratosquilla; species Oratosquilla oratoria. Next base: position 59,380,757 of record NC_134779.1, read on the forward strand.
TACACGCACACAAACACGCACACAATCACGTGGACTCAAATAACTACACACACACACACACACACACACACACACACACACACACACACACACACACACACACACACACACACAAATATATATATATATATATATATACATATACACATATATATATATATATATGTATACACATATATATGTTTGTATATATATATATATATACATATATATGTATATATATATATATATATGACGTCCTCACTTTATGCAAGGAGGTTGTCTCTAGCTTTCATAGGGAAGAAATCATAACGCTTAAAAGAACAAAATGAAATAATAGATAAATAGATAAATAAATAAATCAAATAAATGAATGAATGAATAGATAGATAAGATAAAATTATTTTGGATGAAACAGTAGTCAGGCGAGTGATTTTTTTTTTTTTTTTTTTTTTTTTCGTCTATAGCCCTTCCCTACTCAGGCTCGAAACCTAAGGTGTGGTAAAAGCCACAGACATATATTCTTTATATTAGAATGCTGGAGAAAGAAAACAGAAGAGAAACGAAATCCCCCCCATGTAATATAGAAACAGTGTATGACCCAAATGGCTGCAATCATAATATACATCCTTCCCAAATACAAAATCACATAAAACCAAAGACAGTATTTTTATCGCAGATGCGAAAACAAACCTATCACTTGTGCAAGTTGCCTTGGCATTTCCATATATGGTCATAACACGTTGACAAGAACATACGAGTCTCGAAAAAAACAAAACTATAATTTCTGGAACTTTGTGTGACATTTCCATATTTGGTCATAAGGAAGAGACAAAAAACAGATGAGCTTCTAAAAACAAACCTATGATTTTTTCGACTTTGTGGGGGCATTTCCATATTTGGTCATAGCGCTGAAGAAAAATAGAAATGAAAAATCCAAGGAGAAGGATGTTCAGTTTTTTACTTCCAAAACTGTTTCATGTCATGAGATTACAATAAAAATACTGCCATCAAACGATTTTTGGGCACATAAACAAAGGCGCTCTTATCTAGTCACCAGAAGGCAAGCTCCCAGGTAGACATCCTGAAATGATAGATAAGACTATAACAATATATGCACGCTGATGGCACAATCAGAAAAGTGCTGGTTTCTCATTCCTTTAGTCACCAGTTCGAATCCCGCACTCCTCGCCGATTCCCAGTAGTGACTGTTCGCTTTCTGCCCCAACAGTTCCTAATGCGCATGGGCAAAGATGACGGCTTCGGCCGCAGCCACTCAGCGTCTCCTGGCGTAGGTTCCTCACATTCTTCCTGCTTTATAACATCATTATACTTAAGTCACTCAAAAAAAAAAACAGTCAAAACATTATCACACAAATTCATCTCCAGTTTC
>NC_134779.1:59392128-59394628 GCF_046742065.1 Oratosquilla oratoria
TAAATGATAAAACTTCGAAACAAACTTTAAGTTAGTAAATAATAGCTAATTAAAGTGAAAATAACTTATGGGGGTGGGACACTACGCCATGCTACTTGCTTTCACTATTTCGTTTGAGTAGAAATATATATATGATCTCCGAGTTCGAGACCTCGGCAGTACCATATTTCAATTTCTGCATGTGGGCCCATTGGGTTTCCCGATGCTGATGGCTTCGAATTAAAGTGCGTTGCGGTTGTTAGAATGTATCTCTAATCACTGGGACCCATTTAGTGTTCTACATATATATATATATATATATATATATATATATATATATATATATATATACATATATATATAATATATATATATATACATATATACATGTGTACATATATATATATACATATATATATATATGTATATATATGCATACATATATATACATATATATATATATACATATACATATATAGATATACATATTTATATATATACATATATATACATGTATATATATATATATGTATATATATACATACATATATATATATATATACTATATATATATATATATATATATATATATATATATATATATCCATAGATATATATATATATATAGATATATATATATATATATATATATTGTTGAGATATTCCGACAAGTTGAAATGGGTGGGAAGAGGAATGTCTGGAGTCCTAATGCGAGTTTAGCAAACAAGCTTTTCTAAAGGACTAGTTTTACAGGGCTAGAACTGGCATATATTTATGTGCGTGTACCTTTCCTAGTTGATAATTACATCACATATTATATATCGTTTTGTTGGCAGTGTAGTGGACAAAAAGATGAAAAAAGGAAAGTTAAAAAGGAAGCAAAGTAGTGGTAAAGGAAATTTTAATTTAAAGATGCCAGCACGGAGGGACAAAATGGCAAAAACTGAAATGGCTATCTTGTAATACACACACACACACACACACACACACACACACACACACACACACACACACACACACACACACACACACACACACACACACACACACACACACACACACACACACACACACACACACACATATATATATATATATATATATATATATATGTATATATATAATATATGTATATATATATATATATACACATATATATATATATATATATATATATATATATATATACATATATATATATATGCATATGTACATATATATGCACATATACATATATGTACATATACATATGAACTTCCACTGAATACAGAACACAGAACAAACATTTTAGACGATATAAATATCACAGAGACCCATGTAAGGCTGTTTGGGACGCCGCTGGAGATATAGGAGTTATCAGTTGATAGGAAAAGGGGGAAAGGAATAGGATATCCAGACGGAGTCAACTAAAGAAAAAAAATATAATATTTGTTTCGAAAATACGACGCAAAGTCGATGCGAAGATAAATGGCTGACGGATTTATGAGATGCCTGTTGGTGTTGGAGGAGGACCAAGAGGAGGACGAAGAGGAGAAGGAGGAGGAGGAGGAGGAAGATGAGATGGAAGAGGAGGAGGACGAAGAGGAGGAGATGGAGAAAGAAAGGTTGGAAGAGGAGGAGGAGGAGGAGGAGGAGAAGGAGGAGGAAGAAGAGATGGAAGAGGAGGACAAAGAGGAGGAGTAGAAGAAGAAGGGGGAAGAAAAGATGGAAGAGGAGGAGAAGGAGGAAAAGAAGGAGGAGAAGAGAAAGAAGAAGAGATGGAAGAGGAGGAGGAGATGAAGAAGAAGAAGAAGAAGAAGAAGAAGAAGAAGAAGAAGAAGAAGAAGAAGAAGAAGAAGAAGAAGAAGAAGAAGAAGAAGAAGAAGAAGAAGAAAAAGAGAAGGAGGAGGAGAAAGATGAGGAGGATATTCCTAATGTCATCTTCACACTTATGTGACACAATAGAATTATAAGGACCAGGAGACGTGGAAAGAAGGAGGAGGAAGAAGAGGAGTGGGAAGAGGACGAAGGAGACGAGAAGTTAGACGAGGAGGAAGACCAGGAGAAAAAAGAGGGGGAAGAGGATGAAGAGAAGGAAGAATAGAAGGTAGGGAGGAAGAGGAGGAGGAGAAGGAGGAGGAAGAGGAGGAAGAGGAGGAGGAGGAGAAATAGGAAGGAGATGGAGAAGGGGAGAGAGGAGAGGAGGAAGAAAAGGAGTGAGAAGAGGAGTGAGAGGAAGAGGAAGAAGAGGAGGGAGAAGAGGATAAGAAGGAGGAAGAGGAGGAGGAGGAGGAGGAGGAGGAGGAGGAGGAGAAGGAGGAAGAAGAGGAGGTTCGACGCCATACGCTTGTCGAGAGGTACTTGAAGCCAAGAATGGTTCAAGAGGAGGAACAGACGCTGAAGGAGTAGGCGGGGGAGAATGTGGAGGTTCTGAAGGTATAGAAGGAGGAAAAACAGGAGGAGGTGGAGGAAGACAAGGAGTTGGAAGAGGAGGAGGAGGAAGACAAGGAGTTCGAGAATGTGGAGCGGGGGAAGAGTAGGA
>NC_134779.1:59399628-59402128 GCF_046742065.1 Oratosquilla oratoria
GAGACAGATAGACACATAAAAAGACAGACAGAGACAGACATATACTGTAGAGAGACATACGGACGGACATGCATTCTTATATGTAAATAGAAAGACACAGACAGACAGAAAGGCAGACAGACAGGGAGATAGAGGGTCATATGAACAGACATATAAAAAGACATAGAGGCATACATATAGACAAACAGACAGACAGGCAGGCAGAGGGATATATAGACAGATATATAAAGAGACATACAAACATATAGATGAACAGACACAACAGGTAGATGGGCAGAAAGACAGACAGAAAACCAGTCACGTATAGACACATAGAGACATACATATAGACAGCAGGAAGACAGAGAGACAGAAGGGCAGACAGGGAGGCAGACAGACACAGGCAGGCAGGCAGACAGTCAGACAGACAGACACAGGGTAAACAGAGGGTCTGAGGGAAAAGCTAAACTAACCTAACCTAACCTGAAGATGCCCAGGGTCCCGCTGCCCCCTTGGTAGAGCATTTACGAGATCTCAGATATGTTCGTGGAATTTGACATAATTAGAAAAACAAAATAGTGTCATTATTATTATCATCATTAGTATAGCTTGAAGACTGCCAGAAAAGAATATATACGAATCGTCATTAGCCAAAGTAGGACTATCTTAAAAAAAAAAAAAAAAAAATCTACAAACACATTCAGAACAGACCCCGGAAACGTAGCAAAGAAGACATCTCTTCAGCCATACAAGGTCATTAAGTGGTCCCCCCCCCCTTCAAAAAAAAGAATCCCAGATAAGGAGTTAAAGAGCATAGCCCATTTTTTTCATTCGAAATTCTTACATTTTTTTCATTAACGCCTCTTGTTTTGGCTTCTTATGGGTACCATGAAGACTTTGCCGCTTATTTTAATCCACTTAATATGCTAATTCGATTCTTCTTGAAAGCTGGCAATGTCATCGTTTGAGATCTCCATCTCTAGATCCGTATTCTTGAGCGAAATTTCGGAGCATGAGAGTGTAATTTTTGACAAGGAATGGCCAAGTGCTAACGTGGAATATGGGGAACTGTTGCAACAGGACATCATATATATATATATATTATATATATATATATATATATATATATATATATATATATATATATATATATATATATATATATATATATGTGTGTATGTATAATTATATATATATATATATATATATATATATATACTGTATATGCGTGTGTGTATGTATATGTGTGTATATATACATGTGCATTTAGTATATGTATACACACAAATAAAACTATCTATTTTTCCATTTCCACTACCCTAGTCAACCTAGGTAGTCTCCTCGTGCACCGGTATTTAGTTGCGTTTAGTATTCACTTGGACGTGTTAATAACATGTGAACTAGCAATTGATCACTAGACTAACACCGGTTTCCTAGGTGCTCCAGAGCTCTTCAGAAGGAAATACTGAGGTTACAATATAACTAGACCATCCACTCATAAAAATCCTCGATTTTCTCCAAAAACTTTTTCTTAAAGACTGTTTTTGAAAACTCCAGAGCTCCTAAGAGAGAAATACTGAGGTTACAAAATAACTAGACCATCCACTCATATAAAGTCCTCAATTTTCTCCAGAAGCTTTTTCTTAAAGACTGTTTTAGAAAAATCATTCTTTCGATTCTCTCAGAAACTTAATTTTAAAGACGTTTTTCTTTCAAAAAGGGATTTTTCAATTCCTCCAAAAACGTTTTGTTTGAGATTTTTTTAATTCCCGTTCTTTTGATTCCTCCAAAGGTTTTTTCTTTATGGCTTTTTTTTTTCTTTTTTTTTTGAAGACTTTCGATTTGCCAGAAGCTTCTTCTTAAAGACTTTTTTGAAGACTCCTTTCCATTTCCCAAAGGTATTTCTAAAAGACTTTTTCTGACTACTCTCGATTTCTCCAGAAGCTTTTCTTAAAGACTTTTTTCAAAGAATCCTTCTTACAATTTCTCCAGAAGCTTTTTCTTGAAAACTTTTTCGAAGGTTCTCCTGAGGTCGTGTGGTTAGCCACGTTCCCGTCTTGAAGGGAGCATTTTGCGGCCGAAGACAAATCTCCTGAGAAATCCAGAACATTTGTCAACCTTGATCTGTTAAGCCTGAAGCCATGTTGTTTACCTACGAGCAATCTCTTATCTTCAAGAACTTCCGCCATATCGGTCAGGATTTTTGACTCCGCCTTGATGTTCATAACGGAATCTAGGAACATAGGACGATAGTTAAAAGAGTAAGATTGATGATAGGTGGATGGAAGATGGATAAATATGTAAATAAATAAGTAGATTGAAACGTATAGATAGGAGGAGGTAGATATAAATAGATGAATATAATCATATTATATTTATATATATATATATATATATATATATATATATATATATATATATATATATATATATATATATATATATATATACGTCTATATATCTATATATATGTATATACATATATGTATTTATATATGTCTATATATATATTTTTTATATA
>NC_134779.1:59412745-59417745 GCF_046742065.1 Oratosquilla oratoria
TATTGCATAAGAGACAGAAGTGCTTTCTTCTTTGTCTTTGTCAGCACTATGTATCACAGATAACTCTAGATTTACCCTCTTATTAGTAAAACACTCAACATTTTGTTTTATTATTATTTTATTTATTTCTTTATTCATTCATTTAGTTTTGTTAATTTGTGTATGTATTTACCTGTTCATTCATTTGTTTATCTATCTATTTATTTACTCATCTATTTATTCATGGATTTAATTATTCATTTATTTATTTATTCATCTTTATCTATTCATTCATATATCTAATTTCATTCATTCATGGATTTATTTATCTATTCATTTACTTATTCATCTATTTATCTGTTTATTCATTCATCTAGTTTCATTCATCATTGCTATTTTCCTTATTAGCAGCTTTTACCTCACTATAAACATTTTCATGAACCACATATGAAGAGAAGAGCTCGGACTAAATAGCATTTAATTACGATTTAAACCACCTTTGCCCTATATGTTTGTATAGCCAAGACAAATGGCGACCACTGGCAACTGTTAAGGATAGACCCAAAATCCGTTTACTTATAAATCGAGATCGAAGCCCAACGCGGTACAGTGATGAAGATAAGTTGGTGTGTAATTACAACAAAGTCTGCAGCCTTTGACTTGTGTGCAGAAGGCAGACACGAGTGAGGAGGAAACCAATACTCCACAGCGGGGTTCAATATACCACATTCCCTCCAGCGATATTTCTTTCGCTCGATTTCAATATGAAGCGAGTGCCTCAGCGGATAGTCTATGGTAATGGTAATGATATGACCAATGGGAGATTTCCATTAGGAGGAGGTGAATTAGCTAATTGGCTAAGTTAGCCAAGGAGTTAGGGACTTTAAATCGTGAGTCACGCTGGATCAATTTGGATGGTGGGTGAGGGAGAAAGGTTTAGAGGGGGAGGGGAGCAAACGGGAGTGTAGGGGAGTGGGGAAGGGGGGGTGTAAAAGATGAGGGTTAATGTATGGGAGTGGGAGTAAAGGAGGCTTGTATGTGCGGTTGTGGTGACTGAATTGGGGTTGAAAGTCGGGACCTAAGGAAACCCAGTAAGTTTAGGTTTTGGGAGAAACTAAAACTAGTATGTGGGGTTCGGAAGAAGACTTTTGTGGGGAGCTAATATCGGGTATGGGGTGGAGGGGGACAGATTTATGGAGCTGGGATAATTATGGGGCGCCAGTTTGGAAGTTTGGAAGAGCAGAAGTGACAAGAATGTAGGATAAGGATTGCAATGGGAATCACGAGTAATTTTGGGATTAAACAAGAGATGGGGAATAATATGAGCGTTGGGAGAGCAACGAGAAAAGTGATTAGAGGTTTGGGGGTTGGTTTATGCACTTGTCTCCTTACACCTTATCTGTATCTATATTTATACCTATATCTATTTGTATACCTATACCAATATATCTTATATATCTATATATACCTATATATCTCTATATAACTATATATCTATATGTCTGTATACTTGTCATATATATATATATATATATATATATATATATATAATATATATATATATATACATATATATAATGTTTTTCCACGTACAAAAACATTTAACTCTACTCACTCAATCAGCTACACACACGCGCGCACACACACACACACACACACACACACACACACACACATAAACACACACACACACACACACACACACACACACACACACACACACACACAGTACACTTAGTTCAATACGTACTTGTTCACTAGAAAGGTAGAGAGGTCTCTTTGTGAGAGAAGGAAGTCTTGTCGTGAGTTTGGGCCATCAAGGGAGGAAAATCTATTAGAAAAAAAGAAGAAGAAGAAGACGAAGAAGAAGAAGAGGAGGAGGAGGAGGAAGACGACCTGTGGTCAGAGCGGAAACCCATATCGATAAGCCACGAGCAGCTTCTGTTTGTAAACACGTTGCCAATGTATTGGGAGATACAATACAAGGAGATCTGGTCTCGAGTAGTAAAGGTATCGGAACCCATTCCTCTAAACAAGAAGTGGCGTACTTATTTCCAGTACGTTTCTGGTGCTTTTAGGGAGGGGAAACAACGATTATTATTATTATTTTTTTTTTTTCGTTTTACTTGTGAGAAGATTTCCCCCCCTTGGTTTTGTCTCCCTTTGTATTGTTGGGATTATTTTTTTTTTTTTTTGTGGGAAGATTTTTTTCTTTAATTTGTTCTTCCTTTGTATTTTTGGGATTTTTTTTTTTTTTTTTTTTTGTGGGAAGATTTTTTTCTTTAATTTGTTCTTACTTTGTATTTTTGGGATATTTTTTTCGTTTTTTCTCCCATTGTATTATTGGGAAGATTTTTAATTTTTCATTTTCTCTTTTTTTTTATCAAGAAGTCCAAGAAAACCTAGGTCATATTATATCAAATAATCTCTAGATTCTTGTCTAAGAATGAAATCGAATACAAAAGGAATAGATTTGGTAATAGAGGACAAAACAGGATATGGAGAGAAAGGGCAGAGAGAGGGGAAGAACCATGTTGATGGTGGTGAAGAAATTATATAACATTATACAATCCAGGTAAATTATATATATATATATATATATATATATATATATATATATATATATATATATATATATCTATATGTGTGTGTGTGTGTGTGTTATATATTGTATATATGTATATATCTATGTAATATGTATGTATATAAATATATATATATATGGCTATATATATATATATAATATATATAAACATAAATATATATATATATATATATATGGATGGGGTGAAAGAGGCATTACAAAAGAGAGGAATGTCTGTTGAGGAAGGAAGATACGGGTGAATGGAGAAGGGTTGTGTATGAATGATGCTGTGATGCATGAGGGGGAGTGGATTTGGGGGATGGAGGGGAGGAAGTATGTATGAAAAAAAAGTTGACGCAGCCCGGAGGGATTTCTCCCCTTCTTCTCCTTTTCTGCATGAGGGGACGGAGAGAGGGGGTCGCCAAATTTATGAAGCGGCCTTGCTGTGGATGTGGACAGGATGCAGGGATGACCCGTCATCCAGTAGGTGCCAAGATAAGAGGGAGGGAGGAGGGTGGATGGGAGTGGAATATGTAGGGAATGGAATGGGTGGTAATGGTTTCTATACATTTTTCTTTTTGGCTACACCCCGTGTAAGGGGGAAAAGCCTTTGGTATATGTATGTATATATTGTATATTATATATTGTATAAAACAACAAATCACTAAAACGCGTGAATGTAAGAATTCGCAGAAAACCACTTAGGAAATAAGACACTATGTGCAAAAATTTGGTGTGGCCACGGGTAACCAGTTATCTCCAGTATTAAGCAACTTGTACATGGAATTTTTGGAAAGGCTTTGTTACCTGGTATACTTCCTCATAGCGTCATATGGCAAAGATATGTTGTTGATGATATTTTGTGCATTTGGCCTGTTGACTTCAGTGCAGGCTCCTTTCTTGTTAAATTAAATAATTTAGTTCCTTCTATCAAATTCACTACTGAGATAGAACATAACAGATTACTCTTTTTGGATATATTGATACATAGAAGTGGAAGATGTTTCAAGTACGATGTATTCAGAAAAAGTACAAATGTCCTGCCACATGTCCACTTTTACTCAGCTCATCATGAAAAAAACTAAAGTTTCGATCTTTTCTTCTATATTTCTTAGGGCTTACAGAATTTGTAGCCCTGATTTCTTGGAAGGTGAGCTGAGAAAAATTTGTGACATTGCATCGGACTTGAGATTTCCAAAACAATTAATTGATAAGGCTCATAAAATGGCTAAGAGGTCCTATTTTGACATCACTCGGGGAAGGAATAACTTTTATAACAAAAATCTTTTAGTTCTTCCTTTCCACAAGAACTCGACAAGTCTTCCTAAAATTCTTAGACAGTTTGACATTAATGTGGTATTTAAGAACACAAGTTCTATTAAAAACATTCTTATTATAAATTCCCCCCAGGTGATGGGGTAGGTTGTGTTTATAGCATTCCTTGTCACAAATGCGATAAATACTACATTGGTCAAACTGGAAAAGAGTTAGGTACCAGAATCAATCAACACAGGTATAGTGTGAGATCGGGTCAATTGTCCAGTTGATCACAACCATCCCATTGATTGGAATAATTCTAAAGAAATTGTCTCTTTGTAGTTCTTTGCTAGATAGAAACATTATTGAATCCAGTTTGATTAAACATTCCTTTAATAACATTATGAACGTAGGTTTAGGTTTATATAAACATGATAATTTCATTGTTAAAAAAATTGTTGATTATGTAGCAGCTCACACTATATCCCCACCTTGATACACTGGAAAAATTGTCTTGTGAGACCTCACATGTTCCTGTCTTGTCTACTACTTTTTTATATATACGTTCCCACCTTTTGTCATTCTGTACTACTTGAAAATGTCTGAATAGAAGAAAACGTTCAGCTCTTAGTGTCTTATTTCCTAAGTGGTTTTCTGCGAATATATTGTATATAATATATATATATATATGCATATGTATATATATATATATAAATTATATATATATATATATATATATATACATATATATACATATATATAAGTTAATCCTACATCTAGAGGAAAAGTCATATTCTCAATTAGATAATTTATCTGCTGTGTTTATCTAATTATTTCTTCATTTCCATATCCTCCTCTGTATTGATTTATATATATTTCTAGTGTGTGTGTGTGTGTGTGTGTGTGTGTGTGTGTGTGTGTGTGTGTGTGTGTGTGTGTTTGTGTGTGTGTGTGTGTGTGTATTCACCATGGTCTTTGGAATACCTGTTGGACTCTTGAGTGACAGCTATTTTCCTCCCGGAAGAGAACTCAGAGCTCGCATATGACCTATCTATGGGTAATGCATATACGTACATACATGCGTATCTGTTTATATGTGTGTGTGTGTGTGTGTGTGTGTGAGTATTCGTGGTGTGTGTGTGTGTGTGTGTGTGTGTGTGTGTGTGTGTGTGTGTGTGTG
>NC_134779.1:59427745-59435245 GCF_046742065.1 Oratosquilla oratoria
ATTCGTTGTACAGGCCCATACGTAAGTACAGCTGGTATCGATTCCTCTCTCATTGTCCGAGGATCAACGCCACAACCTCCTACTGACTCCGACTTGTATACATATACATACACATATAAATGTACATATTCATACACATATACATATACATATACCGTATACGTATACATGTGCATACATGTATATGAACATATGCATACACATGAACACACACACACACACACACACACACACACACACACACACACACACACACACACACATATATATATATATATATATATATATATATATATATATATATATATATATATACATATATGCGTCTGTGTGTATACACTAATATACACTAGATAGTGTTAATTATGTCCACACGGTATGCTTTATCAAATCTACTTGGAAAAAAATGTATTTTGTCTTTTTCCCTTTTTTTTTTTACTGGTAAGAACGGAAAGAGTATGCCCACACTGATTTCTTATGGATTTAATGTGACATGGGTCTCTTCAGACACACACTCTTTCTCCCTTTGAAGACGTGACTGGCACTGAAGCGGGAACTCAATGGTCAACAACTATGTATGCATTGAGCGTGAATACAAGCAGCAGAGGAGTGAAGGAGAGAAAAATATTTTATACTAATTAGATCTGATTATTTTACTTGTATGGATATGCACGTGGAATTATGAACGTGCATATACACGTAAAAATATATACAAGCATTCACTACACAGATGTACACACTGACACATGTACATTGTCCTTGTGTGTGTGTGTGTGTATGTGTATGTGTGTGTATGTGTGTGTGTGTGTGTATGTGTATGTGTGTGTATGTGTGTGTGTGTGTATGTGTATGTGTGTGTATGTGTGTGTGTGTATGTGTGTGTATGTGTGTGCATTTATAAATAGATATATTCGTATATACTTATATATGTGTAAGTCTAGAGATCATACTTTTTAACACCATCAACCATAATTCGAACAAGATAGAAACATAAATATATCCAAAATATGGTGGCCATCACCGACACATCGAATGAACGACGAAAGGGGTAGCTCATCGCCAGGAAACGAGAAACTACGCTATTTTCTTATTATTGTTATTAAATGGTGTCTATGTTCTTAAGAAAAATACGGAAAATCTACTAACCCTCTTCTTAATCTCCTTAAATGTTTAGGAAAGGTTTAATAATACATTATGGTAGAAACTGACAATGCAGCTATGTTAGGGAAGAATCATGCCCATATATATAACAAAACTATTTCCAAGGGTTTGAAGCACAGAGCTTCTGGGAAAAAAAATATATTTCATGAAAAGAAAAAAAAAAGAAAAGAAAAAAAAATAAAGATTTCATGAGCAGAACAATCCACAAAATTAGGAAGTTGACAGAGACCTTAAAATATAGTTATCCTTCCTCCCCCATTCTCTCTGGTGGACAGCTCCATACCGAACGTTCCCGTTTATTAATTTATCAATCATTCTATTTGTTTTTCTATCCATTTATATATTTTCCTTTCTAGTTTGAATCTTGGTCCAATTATGCCTTCAAATGAATATTCAAATTATCATATTATTCTTAGCGATTATGACAGTATCCTCAATTATCATACGAAAACTTTGTTTACATGACTATATCCACTTGTTCATTATTTATTCGTTATTTTATTTGTTTTTTCTTGGTTTTCAGTTTTATCAAGTTGTATTGTTCTTAAGAATATTACAATCCAAAACCTTACCCCTACTCCCTTTGTTCAAAGCATCGACGTCTGCAATATATCTTTCCATTGCCTGTTTTATAACTTGATCCATGAATATACCAAACCACTCACTTCCATATATACACACATATACATATATATGCAAATATATACGCATATATATGCTTATATATACATATATACACATATACATATGTATATATATGTATATATATTTATATATATATATATTTATTTATATATATATGTATATATATATATATATATATATATATGTATATATATATACAATATACATACATACATATACCAAAGGTTTTTTCCCCCTTACACGGGGGGTAGTCAAAAGGAAAAAGGCATAGAAAGCACTCCCACCTATTCCATTCCCTACATATTCCACTCCCCTTCACCCTTCCTCTTATCTTGGCACCTCCTGGATGACGGGTCATCCCTGTATCCTGTCTACTGCCCTGGGTCAGAAGCAGTGTCGCAAGACACAGCACATCCACAGCAAGGCCGCTTCATAAATTCGGTGACCCCCTTCTCCATTCCCTTATACAGAAAAGGAGAAGACGGGGAGAAATCCCTTCAGGCTGCGTCAATATTTTTTTTTCGTACATACTTCCTCACCCCCATCCCCGACCCACTCTCCCTCATGCATCCCAGCAGCATCCATACACAACCCTTCTCCATTCACCCCTATCTTCTGTCCTCTCCCGTCGTTCCTCAACAGACGTTCCTCTCTCACCCTTAATGCTCACTTCCAGCCTGCTGTCACTCTCTCCCCTTGTACATCTCATCACCTTACTTTTGACCACATTTATCTTCAGTTTCCTTCTTTCACACACCTTCTTAAACTCTGTCACTAACTTCCTCAATCCCTCCTCTGATCCTGCTACATGCGCAGTGTCGTCAGCAAACAACAACTGGCTTATTTCCCACTTTTCTCCATTTTCTTTAACCATCTCCAACCCCTGACCCACTACCCTTGCATTCACCTCTCGCACCACCCCATCCATGTATAGATTGAGCAGCCAGGGCGACATAACACATCCCTGACAAAGTCCCACCTTTACCTCAAACCATTCACTCTCTCCATTTCTAATCCTAACACAAGCACTACTACTCTCGTAAAAACTCTTGACTGCTCCTAACAGCTTTCCTCTTATCCCATATATCTGCAGCACCTCCCACAGTGCCTTCCTGTCTACCTTGTCGTAAGCCTTTTCCATATATGTATATGTATATGTATATGTATATGTATATATATATATATTTATATATACATAGAGAGAGAGAGAGAGAGAGAGAGAGAGAGAGAGAGAGTACGGTTCGAGATAAACAACCATGGCGACATGACACCTTTCTCCTAATCAACTTCTGCATTCGACTACTCACATGCAAACATATGTTTTCCCAATTTCTTACATAATCTTTGCTCCCTATATACTTCTCTCATTGTCTGAAATCCTCTCTTGTTCCGTGAATGAAATTTTCAGGATTATGGAATATTTGGAATATCTCCCGTCGCCTGTTTATGCATTATTTCTCGTTAGGTGTGAACTCCTGACCCTTTGCGTTCCCAGAGATTCTTTCCAACATTCTGTCTTTCTCTCACCCCCCCCCGTCTCCCTCTCTCTCATTCTTTCTCTCTCTCTCTCTCTCTCTCTCTCTCTCTCTCTCTCTCTCTCTCTCTCTCTCTCTCTCTCTCTCTCTCTCTCTCTCTCTCATATACATATGTGTTTCTATGTGTGTGTATATATATGTTTGTGTGTTCGTATATATATATATATATATATATATATATACATATATATATATATATATATATAGATCAGTATGTATGTATACATACATTTATAAACATGTACGCGCGCACGCGCACACACAGGCGGGCACATTGCCCCAAAAAATACAAACATCTGTGATTCTCAGAAACGTATATTTACATCAAATCGTACCAATAAATCTCGTCGAGCAGGAAAAAATACGTAAAATAAAAATATTTGAATAATAACTCATTTTTTTCCTTTCAAAAGTGTATTCTACTCTATATACAAAATACATAAAAAAGCTCAGAGATTATATTTTTCTATTTCTTATGACTAATTCTGCTGTAGACATAGATCCTTGTAAAAAAATTCTATTGGGCAATATAGCCAAATACACATAAATATGTATATCATACTTTCCTCTCAGCAACGTATTTCCATCTTTCAAAAAATACATATAATTATGGATGACTAAAAGGTTCAGTTGGTCTTATATATACATTCTTCTTATATATACATATTGTATTATATATATATATACATATGTATATATATATATATATATATATATATATACATATGTATATATATAATATATATATATATACACAGTATACATATATATATACATATAAATATAAATATATGAATATACATATAAATATATATACATATAAATATATGAATATACATATATACATATATATATATATATATATATATATATATATATATATATTCTAAGACGTTAGTCTCACCAAAATATCAACACATGTTAAATAAACATTGTATGTACATGTTTTTAGATAATTTTTTCTTTTCCTTTTACTCAAATGCATATAGAAAATTAGAATTATTATTGAAAATGAAACTAAGGCTCATTATCATTATTATTTCATTTTATTTGTTTGATGTTGTTTTATCTAATTTTATTTTATTTTTATTTTATCTAATTCTATATCTTTTATTGATATTTTTTTCTTTATCGATATTAACCATCCACCCGCCCATGTTATGAGGACAACATATAACATATACAGTGAAGGTCGGAACCTTTTACCTTTTCTTAATGAAATTTCATTACAGAAATTATATACTTTCATTGTTCTTCCTCTTCCTCTGTCACTCTGTTGTTCTGGCCTAACGGAGCCTCGAACTTTGAACTCAGAACAACAGAAACTCTCTTTACCAGGGCGCCACGGTCTAAAGACGCTCACATATGTAAGCTTATTACCTGAAGAAACCAAATACCAATCATAAGACTAAAACCATTTTCTATTGTTTGAATTTCATTATCATTCTTAATGGTATCATTAATGTAGATACTTCATTGCGATTTTTGGTAGATGTATTATGCTATTATCGCCAACATTACTATTATATTTGCAATTATGTATTTTTTTATTGTTAGTTATTACTATTTTCATCTTTTTTACATTTAATTTATCTACTACTATTGTTATTGTCATCAATATTGTTATTCCTGTTACTATATTTATCATTTTCGTTCATATAGTTGTATTCATATTAACATATTGCCTTTATTGTAATACGTATAAACCAATTATATTTGCTCTTATGAACTTTTGTTAATGTTATTAGTTATTATTATAATTTTAATTAATTGTTCATCATTTACTTGAATATCATTATTGCTATTTTTTTGTTTTTGTTAATATTACTATTAAAATCATTATTGTTGTTACTATCATTACTATCGTTTATAATGTTGTATATAATTTAATTTACCATAATGGCCATTATTATATTCATAATGATTATCATGATAATTGGTGCCATTTCGTGTGTTTTGAATCCGTATCATCTATCTTCTGTTTTTCTTATTCATAAGATTTTAACATCCTCTGTCTGCCTCTATAACTCGATTTCACCCTACTGAAACTGTATTTCAATTTTGTAGTAATTCTCATATAAAATATTTCATTAGCTATATGTCATATAATGGAGTAATGGAATTGTTTGTTTCTGATTAAAAATATCCAAGTATTTTATTGCGGTGTTTATTTATATATGAACATCTCTCTACTCTACATGTGTATACACACACACACACACACACACACACACACACACACACACACACACACACACACACACACACACACACATGTATATACATGTATATACATGTATATACATGTGTATACATGTGTATACATGTGTATACATGTGTATACATGTATATACATGTATATATATATATATATATATATATATATATATATATATATTATGAGAGGAAGGATGGTGAACTAAACACAGAGAAGAATTGGAGTTTTATTCACTATTGACTGATGTTATGTCCTTACCAGGACATTCTCAAAATACATACATTTTAGGAAATTTATAGCTTACATATTCTAAAATTGTATGTACTTTGAGCATATCTTGGTAAGGATGAAGCGTCAGTGAATACTGCGTTAAAGTCCAACTTTTCTTTGTGTTTAGCTTATCACCCTCCTATTCATTTGTCTTTCATACTTCAACATATATATATATATATATATACATATATATATATATATATATATATATATATATACATATATATATATGTACATATATATACGTATGTATATTTATATGATTTATATACATATATTTATATATAAATATGTATTTATATATCTGTATATTTATAATATATATATATATACATATATATATATATATATATATATATATATATATATATATATATATATATATATACATACATAATACAAGCATAGTTTCTTCAAATTGGAAAGACATTGTATGTACGAAAATCTTTTATTCTTGTAAATGGATACTGTTATATGAATCTGTTTTCCAAAGAATTATAATGAGTATTTCCCCTTGAGTTAAGGCACGTCGGAGTTGAATAAAATTATCTGTGTGGAGCCAAAAAATCTGATTTCTTAAATCGAGAATCACGCCAAAGATTATGTCAAAATCGATGTAGTATTAAGTAAAATTCTCAAGATGAAAGCTTCAGAAAAGCTGAATAGAATCACTTGACGACTTGTGTAGAATGAGCCAAAATTTCGTTTATATATATATATATATATATATATATATATATATATATATGAGACGTAGGTGGAGTGTGAAACACAGGAGTCTCAGTGTCGAGTTTATTCCTGACTAGTTTCGCAGGTATGCTTTTTCAAAGCATACCTGCGAAGCTAGTAAGGAATAAACTCAACACTAAGACTCCTGTGTTTCCTGTTCCACTCACGTCAGTTTGTTAGAATGTTTCAACATATATATGTATATATATATATATATGTATATATATATATATATGTATATATATATATATATATATGTATATATATATATATATGTATATATATATATATATATATATATATATGTATATATATATGTATATTATGTATATATATATATATATGTATATATATATATGTATATATATATATATATATATATATGTGTATATGTATATATCTATATATATATATGTATATATATGTGTGTATATATATATATATTATATATATGTATATGTATATATATATGTATATATATATATGTATATATATGTATATGTATATATATGTGTGTATATATATATATATATAATATATATATGTTCATATATGTATATATATATATATATATATATATATATATATATATATATATATATATATATATATATATATATATATATATATATATATATATAAGAATATTTCGGCGGCGGACACCGCTTCTCCGGCACCTTCCGGGCGTCACCGCACCATCTGCCTGAGACCAGCTTCCAGGCGGTTTTCAAGCAGGCAGCTGGTGCCCTCCGATCAAGTTGGTCACGAAGGCTGGTTTCCAAGTTGTAATGCGATCGGGCTGCATCGCCACATTGGTATGTTGTTTAGCTTGTGACAATGTATGGTAGTAATAGCTTGACGCACGTGGAGCTTATAGCCACGGCAAGAAATCCAAACAGAACTCTCCCGCGTCCATCTGACGCTATCTGATCCCTCCCG
>NC_134779.1:59440245-59442745 GCF_046742065.1 Oratosquilla oratoria
CAAGAGAGATACAAGTTGTGCGCAACTTACAACTAGCATACAACTAACATACAACTTACACCTACAACTAGCATATAAATATGTAATTTGTATGCTAGAGTTACAAACACATAAACGAAAGTTTTGCGTTCAACCCATCTCCACTATGATAGTACAATTGGTAAGTATACGAACGCGGGAATGTAATTGTACAACAATGAATGGGATCCAGTGACTACAGATACCTTTTTATCAACCACAGTTCACTTTAATTCTAAGCCATCAACATCGGAAATACCGTGGAGGCGCATGCAGAAATTGAAACGTGGTACGCCCAATGACTCGAACCAAGGCCAGCACGTGACAAGTGCTAGTAGTGACTTGACCACTACACCATCAAGAAAGATATAAGTTGAGCGCAACTTGTCTTACATATTTGTATGCTAGAGTTACATACACATGAAAGTCTTGCGTTCAACCCATCTCCGCCCTGATAGTACAATTGGTAAGTATACGAATGCGGGAAAGTATTTCAACAAAACTGAATGAGTCCCAGTGACTAGAGATATATTTTTATCAACTACAGTGCACTTTAATCCTAAGCCATGAACATCAGAAATACTGTGGATGTGCATGCAGAAATTGAAACGTGGTACACCCGAGGACTCGACCCAAGGCCAGCACGTGACTTAAAGTGTACTGTGGTTGATATATATATATATTTATATATATATATATATATATATATATATATATATATATGTACATATATTAATGTATATATATGTATATATGTGTATATATATGTATATATATGTAAATATATGTATACATATCTATATATAAATATATATATATATATAGCATGAGAAATCACAAACTCGTGATTCTAAATATACGGAAAAACCACCAAGGAAAAAGATAAACTGATGACCAAGCGCCTTTCGTCTATTTAGCCATCCTCAAGGTACATGTATATATATGTGTATATACATTTATATATATGCAAATATATATAAATATGTGTATATATATATAAATATATATGAATGTGTATATATATATATTTACATGTATACATGTGTATATATATTTGTATATATACAAATATATAAATATGTGTATATATATATATATAAATATACATATATAGGTATATATATATATTATATATACATTTATATATATACATATATATACATATATATATATATATATATATATATATATATATATACAGATATATATATAGTAAAATATAGTGTATATATATATATATATATATATATATATACATATATATATATATATATATATATATATATATATATATATATGTATATCAAGGACTACTATTACACAGGACGTGCGCACCCAGATCCCTGGGTCCGCTAGCAGAGGCCATTGCTTTTTTTGTAACCTAACATTTTATATTCGACAATTATATCGAAACTAGAAACTAACATTGTATATAGGACAAATATATCAACTATTGACTTATTCAATGCAGTGTAAGTTGAGGAGAGATACCTGTCTTGGATCATGGAAAATCATTAAATTATGCATTTTTAGCTGACGACACTAGGAGGTAGCCTGGACATGTAGCGGTGCCACGCGTACGATTATTTACGCATACTGTCCCATTAAACCGTTTAAATGGCCCGGGCAACATACACATTGGTGCGCGTTGTTACCATATTGTGAATTATATTATTCATTATATATGTTTTTTTTTATTATTACGAGTTATTAGAAAAAATTCGGTTGTTATACAGTATAATCAGCTGGGCTGTGTGTGTTTCCCGGCAGCAACCCCTCCCCTCACCCCTCCACTACTGTGTTTTGAAATTGTAATGGTAAGGTGTGAAATTGTGATTGCGTTTATCCATATTTTTTCACGACTTAAGTTGTGACATCATCCAGAATGCCACTAATAAGTGAGACAAAGAAACACAGAAGCCAGCAAATGTCTACCAAGATGAAAATATTACACACAAAGGGTAAAAAAGATAGTGGAATTGAGTTGTCAACAAGTGAGAGTCATGGGACGCCATCCCATTCCCAATATTTTTCAGCCCTGTGTCACTACGTAAGCAATTAGTGGAAGGCAAATTGGAAGAAGATAACATTTCTGTACGTAAGTGTTCACTAATAGAGAATGAAGCAATAAAAAAATTAATGTAGCTTATCAAGTGTCATATTGAGCAATTACTAGTGGATATTCTCCTGGTGCATTCTAGATTACTGTGGAGTGTGCATGTGAGTATCTGATCATTACTGAAATATTTGCTGGGGTGTTTATTGGCAGTACCGTATATACGGTACTAAATCTACCAATTTTCAGTGAAGTTACATGTGGAAAAATTGTTCTATTTTTCTTATTTCCTATCCAATTTACAAAAAATATGTATTTAATCTACACACTCTAAGGAAGAACTTTTATTTAATGGTTTTATCTGTAGGAAGCATAGTTTTTGTGCAGCAGTAAGCAAAGTTTTATCAAGCGATATCTAAAAACCCA
>NC_134779.1:59447745-59452745 GCF_046742065.1 Oratosquilla oratoria
TCACATTACTTCTGCTTTGATCTACCTACGAACTAAAACATTAGTAGATGGTGTTTATAAGAGACATTTTTGTGTAGTTCGTCTGTCGATAGGTGAATTTATTCATATTAGGAATATTAACAGAACTCTAAATTTTCAACCTCTATTGATAAATACGTTGTATTTATTCAGGCTAACTGATGGTGCTTTTCTTAAATTGAGATAAAAGTCTTACAGATCTTCATGCATAAAATCCTCAGTGTTTTCCTAGTATGAAGAAAATCGAACATATCTTATACACAGAGTACACAATATAGACTATACCCATTCTATACAGCCTACAATGACATGAATTTATTTTTCGTAAATATAGATTGCTATATATTTGATCATATTTATATAAAGCCTGTTCAATGGCACATCCATTTCACCTTTTGTCATATATAACAATCCATAAACTAGATTATGCTTATTATGTTTGACCTATCTAAGAAACAGCATAGCATAAATCTAGGTAAGCATAGGTTACTATAGATACTATTATAGATATGATTTAGAGTCTGTTCTAGGGCTCTAGTAATTGACCACCTAGTTGATAGTCCTTCGTAGTCTGCCTAATATAGTAAGCTGATCTCCTTCTCTCATAATGCAATGTATATGATGCTACAATGGAAGCTCACATTGCATGGGACGAGACAGAGTATTGTCGCATATATTCTGCGGCACCCTGTTGAATCTCGGGGAGGGGGGAGGGGGAGGGGGAGGGGGGTAAGGGAGATAGGGGAGGTGATTACGTAAACATGGACATCATAAGTTTACGTAAATTACGTGATAGAAGATATTACTTGGAAATTCATCTAAAATTCGGAGGTTTTTGAGTTTTCGTATTAAGTTCTGCTCTGTCTGGCTCGTACCAGAGTATTCTATTCAGCATTTCGTGGTTCCTATCTCAAACAGCCCCTTCTACACCAAGAGATATGTTTCCTTTTATAGTCATCTGCCCGTATTTATCTATAATTATTATGATTTTCTTTTTCGCTTCCGACCTAGTTATGGACCAAAAGGTCTCCTGTCGGCATGCTCCTCCTTTGTAATCCTTTGTAATCCTTTATTTCATTCACCTGTCGTCTTACCCCTTTCATAGTGATAGTTTACTATTACAAAGGATTACAAAGGCGGAGCATATCATTAGGAGACCTCTTGGTTCATAACTAGGTCGGATGCGAAAAAATATAATAATTATAAAAAAACAATAAAAAAAAAATAGAAAAAATAGAATAGAATAAAATAAAATAATATAAAATAAATAAAATAAAAGTTATAATGATATAAATAATAATAAATTAAATAGATAAATGCATAAGTACTAATAGATATAAAAAAAGGCGAAGCACACCGACAGATGAATTTTTTGGTTCATAACTAAGTCGGATGCGAAAAAATATAATAATGATGAAAAAAAATAGAAATTATAATAACATAAATGATAATAAATGAAATAAATAGATGCAAAGGTACTAATAAATGAAATAAACTGGCGGTCAAAAGCATAATAGGTAAAATGTCACCATGTATGGAAGGAAAATTTTAGTTCTCTCAGTAACACGAAAGTATTGAGTTTTGTCAGTCATTTTTTCTCAGCGTTGTTTACAAAAACCACTATTGACGTCATAGTGCGAGGTACACAATAGACTTTCTGCCACCCTTCAGTGATAATGAACCGCCTTCCCTCTCTCTCTCTCTCTCTCTCTCTCTCTCTCTCTCTCTCTCTCTCTCTCTCTCTCTCTCTCTCTCTCTCTCTCTCTCTCTCTCTCTCTCTCTCTCTCTCTCTCTCTCTCTCTCTCTCTCTCTCTCTCTCTCTCTTTTCATTGATGTCTCTCTGAACTTATGCTACCCTTTATATGGTAACCCCCCCTACCCCATACCACTTTTTTCACAAAAACATCAAAATCTAACCGGAGAATATATTAATCAAATGTTCGTTGTGACGACCTAGCCGGTTCAAACTTCATAATAACCTTGTAGTATCACTGAGCATTGTCTGGGTCATTCCAGTGTACCGCGGCACATGCACGGCACACAGTTTGATATATACTGCACCTCATCCTTTCAACGCATTGAAGTGCTTTGAAGGTTCCAACCTAATGAGGGTATCGACCGTATGAGGCTTATTTCAGACCAGGGTCCACGTTATCATCTGAATAATGTCACCTACCTTCAGATAGAACTATGTAGAGTATGTAATCGTATCGGGTACGTAATGTGTACAGCAGATATCATAGGTACCGGAAACATTAATATTCGAGGCGTCTTTTATGGAAAATGAGGGTAACGGCAGGTTGAAGTCGTTGTGGTAGATACTGTTCGTAAATGTGGTTAAAGGCAGACACCACATGCACCGCATAGACCGCATACACTACAACAGAAAACAGTAGGCGATCCGCATACAAAACCTCAACCATGGAGCTCACACGGAAATAATTATTTCACCCCTAACACCGAAAACCCCTGTGTAAAGATTTTATATTAACAATTACCAAACGATTTACTTCAACTGAGGAGAAAGCCTGAACTGAACGTAGTTCTACTGGGTCGGGACCCCATCGCGGTGTTTGTCTTTTCAGCTGAATAAGATCATTGGACGACTTAGAGTAAATAAAAAAAAATGCGTCGTCGACGTCAAGGTTTTAAAAAGTGCTCGGGCTGGGTTCAAGGTGTGCTGGTCGTCTCGGTGAAGAGGGAGGAAGAGAGGGAGATGAGGAAGTACGGGGAAGGAGGATGTCTGTGGAGAAGAACAGCGGAAGAAAGGTAAGGAATGAACGGAAAGATAAGGGGAAGGACTGTGGAATGTCCGCTTGTGGAATGAGTAGATTTTTTCAACTTTTGACGGGTAAAAGTCTTCGGGGTGAGTGTAGCTGAGGAAGGAAAGGAAACCATATTATCAATTTATTGAGAAAAAGCGTAGGGAAGACAGGAATGACGAGAATGAATTGGCAAGAGGATCAGGTGGTTGTGGAATGTGTGTTCGTGGATGGAATGAATTCTCTGGATTCCAGATGTGACTTCTGGCATGACTGTTGCGTTGGAATGAGTGTTTGTTTGTTCAATGTAAGTCTGTGTATTTTTTGTTTTATTTCATTTTTTTTATTTTGTCTTATTCTATCCTATATTTCTTTATCTGTTTATGTATATTTATTTGTGTGTTCGTTTATTTATTCATTTGTTTATATATCTATTTCTTCACCTAATCCTATTTGATTTTATTTGATTTTATCTATTTTTAAGTTTAATTGCATTTGATTATAAATTTTTTCTTTGCCATTTATTCATATATTCCTATTTACGTTTAATTATTTTGAATTAATCTATTCTTATTTATTCATGTGTTTATATTTTATGTCAATATCTATTGTTTTTTCTATATTTATCTATTAATTATTATTATTGTTAATGTGTATTTTTGTTTATTTGATTATTTATCCTTTTACGAGACTTTTATGAGACGATTTAAAGTCTATTTATCTTTTGATTATTATTGTTATTATTATTAATGTGTACATTTGTTTATTTAATCATTTACTCTTTTACGAAACTTTGAGTTGAAGTCTTGGAATATGACAAAGGTCTAGGTTGTTCTTTTCTATTCATATATGTTTATTTTTTATTTCAATATATATATTTTTTCTATTTATTTATCAATTAATTATCTTGTTGTTGTTGTTGTTGTTGTTGTTGTTGTTGTTGTTGTTGTTGTTGTTGTTGTTGTTGCTGCTAATATGTGTACATTTGTTTATCTAATTATTTATCCTTTTACGAGACTTAAGGTTGAAGTCTTGGGATATGACAAAGGTCTAGGTTCGGATACGATCTGAGATGCATTATGCACATTATTGCCCAAGAACCAGAAGCTCAGACGCTCCCAATAGCTTATGGGTTCTCATGACGGGCGTGATGTATACGTTTACCGGCAGTAAAAGGTGTTTAGATACGGCTAAAAGGCTGCACGAACCTCGCGCACAAGAAGAAGAAGAAGAATAAAAAAAAAAAAAAAAAAAAAAAGAAGAAGAAAAAAAAGGAAGAAAAAAAAGGAAGAAAAAAAAAGATGAAAAAAGGGGGAAGAAAAGAAAGAAAAGAAGCAGTTCTCGCGTCGAAGATCAAAGGTGAGACGCTCATACAAAGAAAAAAAATAAAAGAAAGAAAAAGAAGAAGAGGGGGGGGGAGGAAAGCCTCAACCCAACTATGTCTGTTGGTTCGCGAGATATGTTTACAACCAATTGTTACATCGTCTTGAGGGAGTTGTCGATGTAAAAGGGGGTGGTTGTTATGGTATTTTAAGCGATGTTGTGGCCAAGTTAGGGAGTGGCCACGGCACGCTTAGTGCCTGCAAATGGTTGTGAAATTTGTCTCGGGTCATTTTTTGGATGGCGTGAGCAGTTGTAAAAGAAGCAGCACTGCTCAGGGGGCGTAGGGGCGTGAAAGTTTGGGTGTGTAATGAGCAGGTGGAGTGTTCGTTATGCTCCCGAGCGAGTTTCTGGGTTCTTGGCTTGGCTGTCAAGAGCGGCTGAGGGGGAGAAGTCGAGGTGAGAGGTTGCTGCTGATCTGTGTGCTTTTGTTTGTACGTTTGTGTGTGTGTGTGTGTGTATGTGTGTGTGTGTGTGTGTGTGTGTGTGTGTGTATGTGTGTGTATGTGTTTTGTTGTACATATGTGTATGTGTTTGATTGTGTGTTTTGTTGTACGTATGTGTTTGTGTATGTGTATGTGTTTCTTTTGTATGTTTGTGTGTCTATAGATGTGTGTGCGTGTGTGTGTGTCTGTGTGTGTGTGTTTGGTTGTACATATGTGTATGTGTTTGATCGCGTATGTATATATGATTCTTTTGTACATTTGACTGTATGTGTCTCTTTATATGCCTGTATGTCCGTGAACGAATTCACCTCCTAATTATCTCTCATTTATTCACTTATTCATATATTTACATATTCATTCATTTGTGTATCTATTCATTAATGTACATATTTTA
>NC_134779.1:59475245-59480245 GCF_046742065.1 Oratosquilla oratoria
CACACACACACACACACACACACACACACTCTTCATCCAAGACCACCTCCAGTTCATCTAACTCTTTTCCACAACATTACGGTGGGAAATAATCCTCCTTTAGACGGTATAATACTCCTCAAGCGCGACCGGCACTCGACTTCCCCGTCAACGCACCAGAACGGAAAACAGTGTCCGGGGGAGAGGGGAAGGTCGCGGCCAGTGTAGGTACAACCCAGGCCCAGCGGCGGGGGCTTCCTATACTTTTACCGGCGGCTTCCGAGCATAGCGGGGAATGGTCCGTGGAAGCGCAAGGTAAAAGTGAATATTAGAACCACGAGTAGAATGATGAACCTTGTCTTCGTTAGTCCCTGTACTTAGTTTATTTTGTTAATGTAATACTTCATAGAACACCTATCAACTGAATAAAAGCTCATGTAAGAATCACAAGTGAAATGATCTGTGAGTGTCTCTCATAAAGGGTTTGCCACAAATGAATAAAATCTCGCATAAGGGTCGTTAAGTGAAATAGATTGTGGTCGCAAAATCCTGGTCATTGTCTCAATCATATTAGACTCGTTTTTGTGATCATAAGAATTTGTAAATAGTTTCTGTGTAACTTTTGTATCCTGAGTAGATATAAAATTTTATCAGAATATCTGAAGATGTCCTAAATAGACGGAAACATTCGGACTATATTTCTCATTTGCCAGTTTTTTTCTGCAAATTAATTTTCACGTGTTTCTGTGAAATACTACAGAATAGTTGTATTGAACATGTATATATTCATATGTGTATTTGATAATTACTTGTTATGTTAGATGAGAGAGGCCTGTGCAATTTCGAAAAATTTTGAGAAAGAAATGTAAAAAAGAATAAATAGAAAAAAAGGAAACAATGCAAATAAATAAGAAAATATTAACTGAATAATCAGAAAATAAAATAATGAAGTAGACAAAATAAAATTATCAGAAAAAAATTAGATTATAAGACAAAACTAATACACAATAATTAGAATGATATAATACAAATGAAAGTAAAATAAAACAATATAAGCATAGACAAAAACTGAACCCATGAAATTAAAACAAAAGAAAACTAAATAGGCAAAAATCAATAAACGAATAAATAGATATAGAATATAAAAAGTCAAAGCAAAAACCATATTAACAAATCAAACAATCCAGATCCACTTTAATCATTCTTAGACCCCCCGTAGAAATGTATCCTCGTTTCCAGGCCCGAAGAACATTTCCTGGAGTCCACACTTGAGGCCTTCCAGTCCAGAGGCTCATCTAGAATCATCACAGACGAATAAAATGACCTGTAATGAGCTCTCAATGAACGTAGCCTCATTTCCAGGCCCGAAGAACATTTCCTGGAGTCCACACTTGAAGCCTTCCAGTCCAGAGGGTCATCTGAAATCATCACAGACGAATATAATGACGTGTAAGGGGCAGTCAATGAACGTAGCCTTGTTTCCAGACCCAAAGAACATTTCCTGGAGTCCACACTTGAGACCTTCCAGTCCAGAGGCTCATCTGGAATCATCACAGACGAATAAAATGACGTGTAATGGGCACTCAATGGTATTTCCCGCCGAAGTA
Organism: Oratosquilla oratoria; assembly: GCF_046742065.1. Classification (NCBI taxonomy): domain Eukaryota; kingdom Metazoa; phylum Arthropoda; class Malacostraca; order Stomatopoda; family Squillidae; genus Oratosquilla; species Oratosquilla oratoria. The sequence goes on from NC_134779.1 coordinate 59,476,832, forward strand.
GGAAATCATTATTGAACGTTTTGGGATGAAGGCCGCCCCTTACAAAGTTGAACAAGATAGCACTCACAAATATAAATAAGTTGAATAAATAGATTGGTTGACAAAAAAGATGAGTAAATGAATAAATTAATGAATAAACAAATAAGTAAATAAATGAATATTTTAATATACAAATGAGTAAATCAATGAATAATTAGTTCAATAAATCGATGAATCAACAAGAAGATTGAATAAACGAATAAATAGATGAATAAATGAATATTTGAAGTTATTTGGTCCATTATTGACGGAGTTGAGAAGGATCTCCACTGAGTCTCCCTGAGGGACGGTGCAGCCTCTGTGCTTCAGCATGGTGACTTAAGCCTGCTTGGTAAGGTGGCTGGCATGGTGAGAAATACATGTGATTTTTATTTTTATTTTATTTTATCTTAATTAATCCATTTTTTTATTTATCTTATTATTATTACTATTATTATTATTATTATCAATATTATTATTATCATCATTATTATCATTATTATTATAGTAATATATCTTCATTTATTTTATCTATTTATTTATTTATTTTTAGGAATGACTGTGGTTGTCAATGAAGTCTGAAATTAATGCAATCAGTTAGATCATATGAGATTGTTAAGTATACAAGTAGATAAAATGATGGATACATATAAAAAAATATACATAAATGAATAGATTATTTAATGAATAAAAGGGTAAACATGTCAGAATTTGAAAAAAGTAAATTTTAGTTAGATACACAAATAATTTAATATTAAGGAAGTGAATAAATCAGTACATGAGCAATCAAATAATAGTAAATGGTTAATTTAATAAATAAAAAATGTCAGTAAGCATGGAAGTAAATAAATGGAAAATAGAAAAATGGATTGATAAAAAAAGAAACAATTTAGACATAAGTAAATTAATAAATAGGATTATCAATTTATTGAATGCGTAAAGGAATGGAGAAAAATGAAATGTCGGTGAAAAAATAGATTAAGATAACTAGGCCTATTACTAGGTAGAAACAAACAAACCAAAATATCTTACAATCAATACATTAACCAAATGAGGTCTTTTTGAAGTAATTAATTTTCCTGGTTTTAAAAAACTACATAAGACCTAAATCGTAGTCAACAGCTTCCAGAGACGAATTAAAACATTCTATATAAAAATAAATCATCCCATTAGAATATGATCACAAGGCGACGCATATAAAACAAAACGCCCTTGAATGAAATTTTCTAAGAAACAGATAACATTGAAATCCCTATACGTCCTATATCTCGTACTCTTGACAAACGGAGGTAGTTCATGGACGATTAGAATCATCAGGCCCCTGGAATGAAATGTATACATTGCTGAATACCGCTGAAGTGCGTGTAAAGGGGCCAACGACGCTGTTTTGTCGCTTTCCGAGGGTACGCTATCGACACGGTTACGCTAAGTACAAATTCTGTTCTGGCAAATGGCAGATGATTTTATTTATTGAAATATTTGGTACCCGATTTGAATAAGGTCCTTATACATATATATATATATGTTTATATATATATATATATATTATGTATATGTATATATATATGTATATGTATGTATATGTATCTGCATGTATATACATGTATATGTAGATATGAGTGTATATATATATATATATATATATATATAATATATATATATATATATATATATATTGTTTTTTATCGGATTTTTTTTTTCAAACACTGGACTCAGATTTTACTACCGACGTTTCGAACCCTGTGCGGGGTTCGTCTTCATAACCCTGAAGACCAACCCCGGACAGTGTTTTATATATATATATATATATAATATATATATATATATATATATATATATATAATATATGTACATATATAGATATATACATTTATATGCATATATATATATATGTATATATATATGTATATATATATATATATATATATATATATATATATATATATATATATACATATATACACGTACATACATATACTAAAGGGTTTTTTCCCCTTACACGGGGGTAGCCAAAAAGGAAGATATAAATACATTATGTATATATATATATATATATATATATATATATATATATATATATATATAATATGAATGGAAAGACGATTGGGAACATGAGACTTTATTCCTGACCGGTTTCGCATTTGAGGCTTCCTCTGAAGAAGACTCAAAGGAGAAACCGGTCAGGAATAAAGTCTCTTATTCCTAATCGTGTCTTTCCATTCTTACCATTCACATATGTCATGATGTCACGACATACATATATACACATTATATATATGTATACATTATATATATATATATAATATTATACATATACATAATATAAGTATATGTGTACATATATATATATATATATATATATATATATAATATATATGTACATATATACATAATATAAATATATATATGTACATACACATACATATATAAATATGTATATATAATATATATATATATATAATATAAATATATGTATATACATATATACATAATATATAAATGTATGTATGTGTATACATATATATATATGTATATGTATATACATATACATATCTATATATGTATATATATATATACACTTACGTCATATATATATATATATATTCTGAATACTACGGAATCGTATTGATGACACCAAGCTCCGATAATCGGTAGACTCTCATCAAATAAGTAATAATAATTGTAAGAATAATAAAGATATATATAATACCTAACACAATTTGAAAAAGAAATAAGAAGTATAATACTGCAAACTATAAACAAGGATATGATGATGAACTTCTCTCTGAGTTGCTTTAGTGTTTGTGTGAATTTGAGTGTGTCCTCTCCATTTGGCGGGGCTGGTGATGCCGCGAACAGCGCCGCCATTGCCGCCGCCGCCGTCGCTGCCGCGTCTACCACGGCAACAAGATGTCTTTTACGGAACCTAAAGGGAATCCCGAAAATAGTATATGGATATATTCCTGAAAAAATAGTTACTTAAAAATTATATCGGGGTTGGGAATAATAATAATAATGATAATAATAACAATAATAATAATAATAACAATAATAATAATAATTAATTATTTCTATAGTGATAATCGTAATAATAATGATATCAATGTTGATACAAAAAGAATAAAATAAAGGTATTTAATCATTATAATATGAAATTGTAATAGCTATAAATGAAAGTTATAATAATGACGTCATAAACTTTAGTATTACTTAACGTTACTATCATTTTGATAATCTTAAAAGTAATAATGAATTGATTGAATTATGTTTAACGTTTTCACAATATTCTTTTGTTATTGTTGTTATTACTAATGTTATTATTGCTGTTAGGAAAAATCACTCCCGTGTTTTTGTTTTATCTACAATGATTTCTTTGTCATTATTTTCTTCTTTTAT
>NC_134779.1:59487745-59490245 GCF_046742065.1 Oratosquilla oratoria
ACAAAGAGGTAGGAGGAGAAGTGAGGAGGCAGTGGTCTTCTGGATTCGGAAAGACTACAAGGTAGTAGGAAAGAGACGAAATGAAGCTGAGAGGAAGGAAGGAAAGAGAGAAAAAGAGAGAAATAAAGAGGTGGTCGAAGAGGCAGGAAGATTGAGAGGAAGCAGCAGAAGAGGAAGAGGAATAGAGCAAAGAGAAGGAAGAAAGGAGATAATGAAAGTGGGTCAGAGGAGGAGGGAAGGAAGTAGATAAGGAAGGACGAGTGGGAGGGTGTGTCTTAGGAGGTAAGAGACAGATTAAGAGGTTTTAGGACGAGGTAGGAGGTTCTGGAAGGGATTGGAGAGCAAGGAGGAGGAGGAGGAGGAAGAGGAGGAGGAGGAGGAGGAGGAGGAGGAGGAGGAGGAGGAGGAGGAGGGGGAGTAGGAGGAGGAGGAGGAGGAGTAGGAGGAGGAGGAGGAGGAGTAGGAAGAGGAGGAGGAGGAAGAGGAAGAGGAGGAGGAGGAGGAGGAGAAGATATCATAGTACTCCACTTTGATTACCTCCAGATGACAAATAAATAGATCAACTTATACGAAAAAATATGTGGAGGACACTAACAGCTGAGATACTTGGTGGTACTTTTCATTTTACTTGAATGCCGCCAGGTGATTTAATTTATCTCTGGGGTTACTCCTGAGGTGACGAGTGTTAAGGGTTAAACTAGATATATTGTATAAAAAAAAGCTACTGGTTTAGGAGCCATAGCTAATTCATGTTAGCCTCTTTAGCATATTTTCATGCTATCCTGAATATAGACACTATAGACCTATTATTTCAACTCAAATGCTACTGAGCATCTGTATGTATATACTATTCATTATCCAAATAATTTATAGAATTTCACAACTGTATATGTATCTAATTCATGATTTTATAATGATTAGTGATCTTAAGGCTAAAAGAATCTCTATCTATATCAAATGTACTTTTTATATTTTATATGAAATAGATAATGTAACTAAATCCGTTTTCTGTAGGACAATAAGTAAAGTCAGGTTCTATGTATTAAACTAACACATTTTAATTTCTAGAATTTAATCTATCCAATGTTTACATAACACTTCATCACCTACAGAACTCTCTCCAAGCTGAATGAAGTATTCAGGCATTAGCCAAAAGATGTTTCACGTACGTCCCATAAAGAATAAATCAATATGATCTTAAACTCTTTCTAATTGAGGAAGGGACATTCTTGAGAAATCCTATTATCGTTGGCGCCAGACGATTTTATTCATCACAGAAGATGTTACCAAAGTAAAGGGATTATAAATACTTCGATTAAACTACTCGCATTTGTGGAAGAATTTATCTAAATGATTCTGGTTAGCTACAAACGATTTCATTCACTCGAGGAGAATTCAATATTGAAGAGTTGCATTGGGGGAGAATCCGGATCAGTAGAGTGGCTTTTAAATGGGAGGAAGGACGTGGAGGTGAAGGTGAAATAAAGGAAATGTAGATGGAGGTGAGGAGGGAGGGGGAGTGTAGGAGGAAGAGGAGGAAGGGGAAGGGGAGGAGGAAGAGGAGGAAGGGGAAAGGGAGGAGGAAAGGGAGGTGGGGTCGAAACCGCAGAAGGTGCTGGGGGTCGGGATGGTTGGCAGGGGGTAGCCAAGGGCAGGATGTGGGAGGGGAGGATGAATGAGATGGAGGGGTGGAGGAAGAGGAGGAGGAACAGTAGAAGGACAAGGAAAAGGAAGAGGAGGGGGGGAGAAGAAAGATGAATAGGAAAAGGAAAAGAAGTTATGAAAGTAAAACGAGAAGGAAGAGGAATGGAAGAGGAGGAAAAAAGGAGGAAGAAGAAGGAAAGGAACAGGGAAAGAGGAAAAAGAAGAGAAGAAGAGCATTAAATAAAGTAGAATGAGAAGGAGAAAAGGAATAAAAAAAAGAGGAGAATGGAAGGAGAGGGTAGGAGGAGGAGGAGGTGGAGGAGAATGTGGAGGGTGAGACTGAGGTGGAGGAGGATAAAGAGGGGGAGGTGGAGTGCGGTAGGTGTAAATAAGGATTGGATAAGATGAAGATGGAGGAGGAAGGAAAGAAGAAGGAGGAAAAAAAATCTCTGAATAAAGATGGAGGTAAGGAATGAAGATGTGGATTTGGAGGCAGGAGTGGAGGAGGGACGTATAGATGGAGGAAGAGCCGGGGGTGGAGGTTAAGATGGAGGAAAATGTGAATGGGGTTGTTAAGAATGGAGGTATTAGAAACTGTAAAGGAGGAGGAGATGGAGGTGGAAGAAGAGGTAGTAACATAGATGAAATGGAGGAGAGTGTTTATAAGTGGAGGTGAGAATGGAGGCTGAGGTTGAAGTAGAAGGGGGAAAAGGAAGTAGAAATGGAAAGTGAAATGAGAAGAGACACGGGTAAGCTTCCACACTGTGGCTATGTTGGGTAGGGTCACAGTGGGGGAATCGGGTGTGTGTGTGACGATGGGGATAGGGGTAAGGGGTATTGGTGAAGGTGGGGGATG
>NC_134779.1:59495245-59516243 GCF_046742065.1 Oratosquilla oratoria
TATCAAATCACAGGAGATATTAATTTCATTTTCGAAATTGATATGTATTCATTTATTAGCAGTAAGATTAATTAGCTTGCTCTCATACATGATTCATTAGGTCAAATATGTAATCATTATAAATTATTTTCACAAGATTGATTACTGTCGTCAATGTTATCTTTGCTGTAATTACTATTGCTGTCATTGCCGTTGTTTTTGTTTGAATCATTATCAATTCTTTATCGTTATTATCATCATTACTATCATGAATATATTTTTTGTATGGATTTTGTTAATGTCCTTTTATTCATATTATTTTCGAAGTATAGATTCATAGTGTGACACTGACCCACACAAGCTCCAATGTCCACAGCCAACACTACCACCCCAACCACAACTCAGCCAACCATCCCACAACCATAATCATAACCACAACCACCATTACCACCATCACCACCGTAACCACCCGTGCCACAGCCACCACAATCACCACCACCAAAACCACGACAACCCCCCTCCCTCCCTCCCTCCCTCCCTCCCTCCCCCACCCAGCGAGGTCGAATCAAACACTGGGCAGGGCGACGGCAGAGGCGAAATATTTACATGGAGCGCCAGAAGAGGAGGGGGGGGAGAGCCACTTGGCACCCTTTCGTGGTGCCATCAACCTCTCTTGGAGGAGGAGGAGGAGGAGGAGGAGGAGGAGGAGGAGGAGGAGGAGGAGGAGGAGGAGGAGGAGGAGGAGGAGGAGGAGAGGAGGAGGAGGAGGAGGAAGAGGAGGAAAAGGAGGAGGAGGAGGAAGAGGAGGAGGAGGAGGAGGAGGAGGAGGAGGAGGAGGAGGAGGAGGAGGAGGAGGAGGAGGAGGAGGAGGAGGAAGCCAAATAAAGCGAGGCTAAAATATCGATGTCCGGCGCCAAAACAACCCGAATATCTTATCGTGAGAGATTTCGTTGGGCTCTCACATGCTCTCACACTCTCACGCTCTCATTTCATATTTTTATCATGTTTTTCTTCCAACAGGTTTTTAACTATCTATTTATCTATCTATCTATCTACTGCACCTATCTACCTATCTATCTATCTATCCATCTTCTATTCCTTCTCCCTTTCTATCTCTACCTCCTCCCCTCCCTTCCTCCTTCCCCCTCTCTCCTCCCTTTTCCTCTCCCTCCCTCCCTTCTTCCCCTCTCTCCTCCCTCCCTCCACCTATCTATCCTCCCTCCACCTATCCTCCTCCTCCTCCTGCCCCTCCCCCTCCCCTCTCTTCCTCTGCCGTCCTCTCTTTCCGTCTCTTTGTTTTTCTAGATTTACTACAAGTTTACACTAAGCGAATGTGTTGTATAAGAAATCTTGCAAGGAAGTGGATTACGGGCTCGTGCTAGTGGTCAATCTCTGAAGAACATATGAATGAAGAAGATTGCAAGAGACCATAAGGCCTGCACTAGGCAGTTCCTAGTTCATTATCACCTTTCACCCCCATCCGTAAAGTTGTCTACCCGTTTCTTAAAACAACCGATAGTTTAAGCGGTCACTACATGGTTATTAAATCGATGCCATTCGTTGACCACCCTATTAGGAAGCCAAGTCTTGCCTATTTCCATATTAAATCTAAATTTCTCCAATCTAAATCCATTACTGCGAGTCTTGCCCTATTGCCTTAATATGATGACCTTGTTAGCGTCACCCTTAGTTTTTGATCCACATGAACATCTCTGTTGCTGAGGAATGAATCCTCTTCAGATTCGTCTTCGGTTGATTTGAGAACACTCAGTTATATACTAAAAACTGCGAAGGAAAACGAAGAATATCTTCGAGGTTAAATCTCATCGGCCGTATATTTCTTTGTTTACCATAATCGCAGATGCCTTCCAACAGTGCACTAGAGTAATAAATATTTATAAAAGTAACGAAGATATATACATGGTACGTGAGAGAATTATTGTGGCCGTGAATATCAAGCCTTAGTTTGTCATAATGATGACATTTATAACAAGATTGCACGTATAACGCGTACGTGCATACGTTATTGGTATGTGTATATATTTATATACTTATGTTTATACATGAGATTATACGTGTACTTTATATATATATATATATATATGTGTGTGTGTGTGTGTATTTATACATACATATGCATCTAAGTGTACATGTATATGTACATGCATATATAGAAATACATATTTACATACACATACCTGTACCCATGCATTTACACATACACAAACGCATACACATGCACAAACATACATATATGAGCACATACATATATATCTTCACGCAGTAGAACAATGTAATTATGTTCAACACATCATTACCGCAGAGAGAGGACCATAAGGGAAAGAAGTACTTGAAATGACCTCACGGTACTTTGGCACAGTGGTCACGCTTCACAAAAATTCTCATTAGCAGAGTTAGGAATATTACCAAGAATTGCTCTGTTAACTTAAACCTTCCTATCTCAACACGCGTTGTCCCGGTTGGAGGCTTTGTAAGACTCTCGAGCGAGAAGGAGGAGGGTGCCACGGTATTGAGGCAATGTCAGGAGGATGACAGACTTGAAGGAGAGGCAAGGGCAACCTACGGAAGGGATTCATAGTTGTTATTTTTCATCTTTATTTTTTATCGTTTATCTGGTTATTTATTCATTTGTTTGTTTATTTTTTGTGTGGATGATTTTCTTCAAATTAGAAAACATTTTCGTATTACGGCTTTGTAATGTTAATGTAACTCTGTGTAAATATATGAATATGTGACTACTTGTACACAGACACAAGCATTATACATATAAATATATATATATATATATATATATATATATATATATGTATATATATATATAACATATACACACATGTATATATATACATATGTATACATATATATACATATATATGCATATACATATATAAATATATACATATATAAACAAATGCACACACACACATATATATACACACACACACATATATATATATATATATATATATATATATAATTTATGTATATATACATATATATATACATATATAATATATATACACATGCATACACATATATAAATATATATAATATATATATATATATATAAACAAATACACAGACACACACAAACACACACACACACACACACACACACACACACACACACACACACACACACACATATATATATATATATACATATACATATACATATACATATATATATGGCGTGTGTGTGTGTGTGTGTGTGTGTGTGTGTGTGTGTGTGTGTGTGTGTGTGTGTGTGTGTGTGTGTGTGTGTGTGTGTGTGTGTGGAAGCGCAAGTTTCTGGGTGAGTTTAGATTTATGTGTGTACAACCAAGATGATCTACATATAAATATATTCTCACAGTTTAAGGAATCACCTAGATCCGGGAATAAGACACTTTATTCCACTCCTAATCCCTGGATTATCTCATGTTAATATCAGTAACACTTAGTTCCAAAGAGCTTCCCTTCCATTAATCTTCCTCACACTAAAGCATTAGAATCTTTATTCAATATCTTTGCCTGCATGCGAGCCGTCACCATTACCGAGTGAAAATAGATTTGTTTGTGACGCTATTCACATGCATAAACACATACTTTATCACGAAGGGGAAAAAGTGTGAGGGAAGGGTGTAAATTCAGGAGAGCTCCAAAGGGCTTAAACGTAGAAAATTGTTTTGTTGAAGATAAATAATACTGTCTTGTGAGACTTTGCTCCCTCGTGAAGAACTGGTTTGAGGCGTCCCGACGTGAAGAATGTTCTTCTTGTTCTTTGAGAGAACTTTGGTTATATGTTTTGGTCTGTCTGATTTACTTTCTGCGATTTCATTTAAAACTATGGAAATAAAGGAAAGAGTAGAGGAAATGTTTGGTCTTGATATGTGATTGTATCTAACATGAGAAAATCTGTGGTTGTAGGAGAGGTTATCAAGATAATTTTGTGATTCCTATGTGCGTATGTATACACATACACACACACACACACACACACACACACACACACACACACACACACACACACACACACACACACACACACACACACACACACACACACACACAGAGAGAGAGAGAGAAACGCGGGTTGGAGCGAGAACACTATATTCCTGACGTTTCGACTACAAGTCTTCTGAAGAAGAAGACTTGTAGTCGAAACGTCAGGGATATAGTGTTCTCGCTCCAACCCGCGTTTCTCTACCACTTTTTTTCACTTACCTGTCCTACATTCATAGCAATATATATATATATATATATATATATATATATATATATTACATATATATATATACATATAGATATATACTGTATAATTATATATATACATATATGTAATATATATATATATATATAATATATATATATTTATATATATATATACATATATATATATATATATGCAATGAAAACACTAGGAACATGTGTTCACAAATGCGTAAGTAACCACTCGGAAAAGTAAACTAACGAAGCAAAGCGCTTTCGTATAATTACATCTTCAGTGCAGATACAAAGAAGGAATTCCTTCTTTGCATCTGCATTGAAGATGTGATTATACGAAAGCGCTCTGCTTTGTTACTTTACCTTGCCTAGTGGTTACTTACGTATATATATATATATATATGTATATATATATATATATATATATATATATATATATAAATATATATACAGACATGACAGAATTGAATAGACACCAAGAGAAATCGTTAATTTATTAAATAAGCAACTGATACAATTAAAGTGCTTATAAATGGTCACAATGTAAATAACTAATACTTGGTTGACATCCCCTTTGCTTTTATTAATGCAAGGATACTTCTAGGTATGCTAGTCATTAGTTCACGAATTGCATATAAAGGGATTTCTTGTCATGTTTCCCGTAGTAATCCTAAGAGTTTGTGCTTTGAAGATGGCTTCCTGTTTTTTTTTTTTCTTTTTTTAAGTTGTCGGTGTAATATGCCCCAGATGTGTTCAATAGGGTTCATATCCGGGGACTGACTTAGCCATGGAAGTTTCCTGATCCCATTTTGGCTCAATCAGTTTTGTGTTGCTTGAGCAGTGTGACAAGGAGCTCCATCTTCCATGAATAGGAAAACAGTTTTACTCATTCTACCACTGGGGAATATTGGAATGAGTCCTTCCTTTAATATAGAAACATATTTGCCTGAATAGATGTTTCCTTGACACTCCACAAGCTCTGATCGGCCATCACTTCAAATTACACCCCATACCATTATTGAAATGCTCCTATGCTTCACTGTTGGTTGCAGTTATATGAGGTGAAACTCTTGACTACAGAATCTTCCGACCCAGATTCTTCCACTGTCAGTAAATAATGCGAATCATGACTCATCAGAGAAAATGACAGTGCTCCAAAAGGCCACAGGTCTCTCCACCATCTCAATAGCCCAATCCTTTCTGCACTTGATATTGGCTGGACGAAGGAGTGGTTTCCTACTTGCAGCTCTGCCATAGTAACCTAGCTTGTGGAGATACCTGACAGCTGTTATGGGATTGACATCAACTTGTGTTGCTATGTCAGAAGCCTTGTAACGTGGATCCTTTTTGACATTTCTTTTGACAAGACGCAAGGTTCTTTCTTAGGGCTCGGGACGACCTGAATGAGATTTTGTGCACTTCTTGCCCTCTTTGGTGAATTATACGATCACTCTTTTAACAGTAGAAAGGTATTAACAGATTTTCAGATATTTCGCATTGACCAAGTCTACCTTCATATTGATCCACAATACGACCTCGCTGAAATTCAGATAGGTCTTCTGCCCCTTTGGTTCGTGGCATGATTGATTAATCTTGTATGCAATCCGAAACATAAATCAAGGCAAATATAACATAAGGTAAATTTTGATAGCATTAAACGTTAAATAGGAGCAGAAATTAATTTTTCTTTATTCAATTCTGTCATGACTGTGTTTTTAAATATATACATATATATATATATATATATATACATATATATGTATTACAAAGAATAAATAAGAACTATAATATAGGAAATAATAATAAATAGAATAAATGCATAGGTATAGGTAAACAGACAAATAATAACAAAACAAATAAACAAATGAAATAAACGACAGTCATTACAGCATCTTCCTTAGGTCCTTATCTAAATGATTCTTAAAGCTTCGAACTGAACTACATTGGATTGCCTCTGTGTGTGTGTATAGATATATATATATATATATATAGTTGTGTGTTGATATATATATATATATATATATGTATACTATATATAGATATATATATATATATATATATATGTATGTATTTACATATATATATGAATATACATATATGTATATACACACACATATATATGTATATACACACACACATATATATATATATATACATATATGTATATATATATATATATATACATATGTATATATATATCATATATATATATATATATATATATATACATATATAAATGTATGTTTGCATATAAATGTACATGTAGATATGTAAATGTATATGTGTATGTATCTATGTTTGTGCATTAATGTCTGTATGTATATGCTTGTGCATATAAATGTGTCCATATATAGTGTATGTATATTTATATATAGATATTCACAAAGATGTATGTATACACATTGATATGTGTATGTGCATACATGTATATGTATGTTTGGGTATACATGTATATACGTATACTTAGGTATACATGTATATGTGTATGTATATATATATACATATATATATATGTATATACATATATATATATATGTATATAATATTTGATGTGTGTGTGTATGTATGTATGTATATGTACAGTATGTGAATGCATGTATATCGACGTATATGTATTCATGTATGCATGTGTATGTTTACATTTATATATATATATTCATGTCTACGCATATGTATGCATATAAATGTACAAAATAAGAATATGCATATCTATATATACTCATACGTGTATCTATATGTAGATATGTGTGTCTGTTTATCAATATGTTTTGACATATATTCAAATATATATGTATGTATATATTTACATATATATATATATATATATGTATATATATATATGTGTGTGTGTGTATGTGTGTGTATATATGTGTATATATGTAAATATACATATATATATATATAATAATGTGTGTGTGTGTGTGTGTATATGTATATATATATATATATATAATATATTTATATATACATATATATATATATATATATTATACATATATATAAGCACAGTATGTTCAAGTTCAACTATACATATAAGGAAGATTTACATCATTGAACGACTTGATAAAATCCTTTGGTTCTTTTTATTTTATTTTTTCCAAATGACCCTGGTCTCCTCATGGGGTCTTACACACCTGAAGTTTAATTTGCTCATTCGGCTGCCGCGAGCCTGAGCACTCTTCGTGTTTCTCTTATGGGTCTTGTGTGTCCAGTCCAAGAGCTTAATTTGTCCTCGTCGGCTTCCGTCAAGTGGTTTTATGGTCGTAACTGGAAGCGGATCTGGGCGTTTAGTGCCCTCTCAGGGTAATAGACTTTTCATGGGTCTTGTCGTCAAACGCCTTCCTACCTCCTCCTCCTGCTCCACCTCTTCATGCTCCTCCTCGTCTTCGTACTCCTCCTCCTAGTCCGCCTCCTACCCCTAGTCATCTTCCTCTTGCTCATCGTCTTCCTCCTCTTCTTCGTTCTCCTCCTCTTCTTCCTCCTCCTCCCCCTCCTCCTCCTCTTCCTCCTCCTCCCCCTCCTCCTCCTCTCCCTCCTCCTCCTCTTCCTGCTCCTCCTCTTCCTGCTCCTCGTCTTTGTCCTCCTCCTCCTCGTCCTCCTCCTACCCCTACTCATCTTCCTCTTGCTCATCGTCTTCCTCCTCTTCCTCGTCCTCTTCCTCTTCCTCCTTCACTTTCTTTTCTTTGATCTTCTACTCCTCTACTTCCTTCTTTTCTTCTTCATCCTGTTCTGCCTCTTCCTCCTTTTTCCTACTTTTCCTCCTCCTTCTCTACCTTCACCTCTTGTTCTTCCTCTACATCCTCCTACTCCTACTCCTCTCCCTCCTCCTCCTCCTCCTCCTCTTCCTCTTTCTCATCCTCCTCTTTCTTTTTCTCATCCTCCTTTTCCTCTTTCTTATCCTCCTCCTCATCATCCACCTCTTCATCTTTCTTATCCTCCTCCTCCTCCTCATCCACCTCTTCCTCTTTCTTATCCTCCTCTTCCTCCTCCTCCTCTTCCTACTCTTCTTTGGGGGTCGTAGGTGAAAAATAAGGTTTACACTTTTCCCTCCGTCATCTCTTTGAGGACCTTTATGTATACTTGATAGGTCCTCTCGTCATAAGCCTGCCTTCTCCTACTCCTCCTCCTCCTCCTCCTCCTCCTCCTCCTCCTCCTCCTCCTCCTCCTCCTCCTCCTCCTCTTCCTCCTCCTCCTCCCCCTCCTCCTCCTCCTCCTCCTCCTCCTCCTCCTCCTCCTCCTCCTCCTCTTCCTCTTCGAGATCGTAGGTGAAGAGTAAGGTTTACACCCTTTCCCCCGTCATCTCTTTGAGGACCTTTATGTATACTTGATAGGTCCTCTCGTCATAAGCCTTCCTCCTCCTCCTCCTCCTCCTCCTCCTCCTCCTCCTCCTCCTCCTCCTCCTCCTCCTCCTCCTCTTCCTCTTTGAGAACGTAGGTGAAGAGTAAAGTTTACACCCTTTCCCCCGTCACCTCTGTGAAGACCTTTATGTATACTTGATAGAGGACCTTTATGTATACTTGATAGGTCCTCCCGTCATAAGCCTTCCTCTTCCTCCTCCTCCTCCTCCTCCTCCTCCTCCTCCTCCTCCTCCTCCTCCTCCTCCTCCTCCTCCTCCTCCTCCTCCTCCTCCTCCTCCTCCTCTTCCTCTTCGAGATCGTAGGTGAAGAGTAAGGTTTACACCCTTTCCCCCGTCACCTCTGTGAAGACCTTTATGTGTTCTTCGTGTCGTTTATAGTCGGTTTAAGTGTCCGGCTATGACGGTCTCCGGGGTCTTCAATGTCCGTCGGTGTTGTGGTCGTAAGTGCCCATGTCGAGGCTCGTTGACTTTTACACCCTTTCGTCTGTCTTAATAGGTGGAAGGGTGTTTGCCTTTCGAGGTATTTTTGGGAGGATTTATTGCGTTTTTTAGTTAAGGAAAATCAATGAGTGTCCCCTAGAGGCACTTTGGAAGTTTTAGGATTTTGTTGGATAAATATTTAAGGAGTTTAGCGTGATTGGTGATTTTGTTTTATTTGATTTATTTGCTTTTTTGTGTTTGTTTCTTCTCTTCATCTGTATTTTTTTTATTTATATATCTTTAATTAATTTATTGATGTATCAATTTATTTAATAGTACTTATTTATTTATTTAATTATTTGTTTACTGCTTGTTTTTTACGCATTTATTTATTCATTTAATTATATTTATTAATTCATATCTATTTGTTTGTGTAGACATTATATACATATTTAATTATTATTATCTTTATTCACTTGTTGTTTATAATATCTATTTATCTATCAAACAATCTATTTTTACATTTATCCATCTATCTATTCATCTATTCATTTATTTGTTTATCTATTTATCTATTTATTCACTCATCTATTACTGTATTTGTTTATTTCAGGTCCAACATATGATTTCCTATATTTGTTTTGTATAATATTTGTTCTTTCGAACAACAACTACAGATACATTGAAAGCGTCATCGCTTTGTTATTTTCTTTCTATATTTTGATATTAGAGCGGAAGTTTCATGAAAAAGTAGGATTGATTATTAATGTCATTCATATTCATCACTATCAATAACCTCATTACTTTTATTTTGAATTAATATATTTTTGTTCGTATTTGTCATTACTATTTCATTTTGTTAGTGTTATTTGTTACCTTATGTTATTATTAATATCAGTAATATTATTAACAAGTTAATGATATTTTGGGATTAACGTTTCCAGTTGAATTATCGACCACCTTTTACACGTACAATATTCTATTGTGTTATGCAAGGTTAAAGGTTACGTGAACAACAAAGGAACGAAAAAACAATATATAAATATATCACACAAACGATAACCCATAGGTCAGGACGCGAACCCGTAATCTTTAGGTTACGGAACGGGCAATCTAACCACTGAACCACGGGACTCCGGGTTAACGGGCTTGTCTGTCGTAAACTAGTATTTCACGAGTTTATCTAACCTAGTTTGGGGCTCTGGGTACCTATCTTGACCATTTCAGGGCTTAATGTCATTCTCGATCATATACTCGAGGTATTGTGTTTCCCTTCTCTTGCTCTAGCTGCTTGGTTTTCTCTGTGTTGAATATATATATATGTATATATATACATATATATATATATATATATATATATGTATATATATATATATACACATACCTACACACCTACATATATATATGTACATATATATGTATATATATATATGTGTATATATATATATATATGTGTGTGTGTGTGTGTGTGTGTGTGTGTGTGTGTGTGTGTGTGTGTGTGTGTGTGTGTGTGTGTGTGTGTCTGTGTGTGTGTGTGTGTGTATGTTTATCCATGAAAAGTTTATAATGTGTATTGATTACGGGAGCAATGTACTTGTTGGCAGTTTGATTAATCGGAGTCAGTATCCATAAATTTCCCATAGAAAACAAATGTACTTATTCTTTATTTTTTCCTATTGTTTTTTCAGAGTAATTCTGTATTTCGTTTAATTCATTCATATATGGACCACGTGTAGTATATTGACTGTTTATTTTATGTTATGAATATTCTGGGAAATTTACTAAAATACCCACATGGATCAGAGTCACGCAGCTCTCTTTCATAAGCAAAGACTAATCGTCGATATCTCCTTGACCACCTCAATATTTTCACCTCTTTGGTGTGATGATGTTCCCAGGGATAGAAGCGCTGGACATTGTAAGAATACTAATAAAGTCTGGAGTCTCCAATTCTCTTTAGCTGAATAAATTAATTTGATTTTAGCATGAAGACAATATCTAAAGTCCAACACAAGATTCACCCAGTAATGCCTTGTTGACATGGTTTGGAATCTACATTACAAAGACTGCAATAGTCACAAACAATTCCTAAACAAGTAAACGCACAAAGCAAACAAAACAAATAAACAAACACGTTTGGATTAAACGAAACTACCCAAACGGAGAACCCATACATAGAGACGGGTAGTGTGACCCTCAGTTTTCCTCCCCGCCATCGCCATTCCTACCCAAATTTGGTTCAACCCAGGCCCGGCTCGCTATCTGACCGCTTTCATGACAATGCCTTACATATGGCCAGCATAAAGACAGATAAGTCTGGATATACGGGAATGGAAACTTGATTACTAACATCGTTCTGTCTACACGTGGCTCCAGCGGCCCTCTGAGGCAGTGTTGAGTCGCTGCGTGGGTCACCGTGTGGGACGCCGTGAGTCGTCGTGAGACGCCGTGAGACGCCGTGAAACTCCTCAGACTCCTTCAATGCTGAGGTTCATCACGTGGCTTATGGGAAGCTTGTGAATATGTCTTGTAATACAGGACGTTAAGTTGAAGAGGTCAGTTGAGATGATTGAGATTTTGCAATTATTTTCGGTTTAAAGTAATAGGAATGATGATAATAAGTGATAACAATAAATCATGATAATCGATAAAGCCATAGTGGTTGACATAGATAAGCGATAAATGTAGTTAGTATGAATTATATTAATAGGAATAGTAATAATGATAATGATAATAATGATAATAATAATAACAACAACAATAATAATAATAATAATAATAGTTAATGATAATGATAATTAATAACAGTATTATAAATCAATAATAGTAATAATAATGATAGTAGTAATACACATATTAATCACAAAAGCCTTAATCTCTCCATTCGATCTGACCATTTGCACATATTGGACGACCAATATGATTTCTGATAACTTTTTGTCCTTAACGCAGCTGCAAAAATTTTCCGGATTTCCCTTATTCTTATCAGCGATTTTCAGTTTGATTTGGGGTTTTCAAAACCCTTCAGTTTATTGAATAACTTTTGTCATCTTTCGGAGCTTTAGAAAGTTAGAATGTCTTATGTGTTTGGTGTTTAAGAGGAATATTTGATTATGTGACTTTTGTCAAGCAATTTTGGATTTTAGTAATGAGAGATGTGTCTTTGGATCTTTGGGAAGGATGTGGGCCTAATTGACGTGCATATACGTTATCATTATCATTATTTTTTCATTTAATCAGCTGATTTTTCATGAAGTTTGACAAGTCAGTAAGATGTAGCTCTTGGTACACACACACACACACACACACACACACACACACACACACACACACACACACACACACACACACACACACACACACACACACACACATGCACACATATATATATACAGTATATATATATATATATATATATATATATATATATATATATATATATATATATATAGTGGAACATAAATATCATTTATCGGTTTATTTGTCTTATATCTATTTATCTATATGTCTATTCATTTATTTCTTCATTAAATACCAATTCATCTATTTGTCTATTTGTTTATCTATTTGATTTCTTATTTATTCACCTGTGTATCTACTTATTTATCGATTTATTTATTCATTTTATTTTTTACCTGTTTATTTATTTTTAGTATTCAATCTAAACGGTTCGGAATTATTGCATCGAAGATCCTGTCCTGAAGACAACAAAATCACTTGTCGTTAGATAGAACAAAGACTTTAAAGACCTCACTTTAATGATATGATCAATGAATGGTGGTGGTAATATACACACCAGAAGGTGCGGAGCTGTTGGGGCAGGAAATGTGGACTCGAACCCACAACTAAATAAATGCGAGAACAACACTCTTCCGACTGAGCCACCAACAGGAGAGATTCTCCTAAGTTAAATACATAAGGTACCAATACACTTCCTACTAAACAAACTAGATTCTTCTAAGCTAAATACAAAAGGTACATCGTAATGAAAGCGTTAGCTAAGATTAAAGTCTTCGATGGTCCTCAAATTCTATGCTCCTCAACTTCTTTGGCATTGATTTCTTGTCTTCAGGTGAATGAAAGTGTTTGGCACTGCCACTAGATAGAGTAGAGTCATCAGAAGCGTGATTGTAGGTTCAACGAAAACAATGCCATCACTTGAAAACAGCAGGGCAGGACTCGCAGTAATGAACTTAAATTCGACAAATTTAGATTTAAGAAAGAAATAGACAGGACCTGGTTTATCAATAGATCGATCAACGAATGGAATAGACTTAGTAAACATATAGTGAGCGCTGAAACTATTTGTTGTTTTAAGAAAAAGATAGACTACTTTATGGATGGGGATGACAGGTGGTTATGGACATGGAACTACCTAGTATAGGTCTTATGGTCTCTTGCACTCTCCTTCATTCATATATTCTTATGTTCTTATGTTTAGGACGAGACTCTCTAAAGTTGAATAAAATCTTCTCGTGCCATCATTGGGAGGTAAATACAAAAGCTGGATCATTACATGGGAGGGTTAACTAAGAATATATATATATTTTTTCTTAAACCGATTAGATTCTTCTATAGTTAGCAAGAACGAAGTGATTAGAAGGACCTAGAATAACACAAATGTGAAAACGTCTTTAGATACTAATATGTCTGAGAGTGGGTTTAAGATCGACTTGAATTAAAGATAGTCTTCAATTTGATACAATGTGAAAATTGGTTTTTGTTTTCCGAGTTGAATTGTTTTGGTGCTTGTATAGTCTATTTCTTGGGTTCACAGCTAGGTTATCACATCTTCCGATCGAGGTTAAAGGTCATGAGACTGAAGCCAAAGATTGACGTAGCCTACTAAATCACATGACGAAGAATGAGGTCGCCATGGGTTGGAGTAAATTTTTGAGGCTCACGAATGTCTTATCACTTCTTCGGCTGAGGTTAGGGTGCACGATTGCGAAGCGGTTGAGTGGCGAAGTCAAATGGATCAGGAAATGCAGCAAGTCTCGTCTTCTCTATCACAAAGCTTCCTTATCACACGTAACAACTTTACGAACTCAAAGATAATCAATACCCTACAAAGGTTCTGATAAGAGATAAGATAAAGACCAGGAATACTGAGGACGGATTGGGGTGGAGGAGGAAAGGAGGTCCCGATGACTTGGGAGGAAACATAAGATCAGAAGAGAAGGAAGAGGAGAGGGGAGGAGGAAAGAAGAGGGAGGTGGGGGAAGGAAATATAGGATCAGGGGGAGGAGAGGAGAGAGGAGGCGGGAGAGGGGGAGAGGCGAGGGAGATGGGGGACAATTGTTTATGATAGGACGATGCGGAGACAAGAATTCCTATTTGGCCTTCGTGTTGCCAGAGGCACAATATGGTCTCGTTCCTCTCGGCAGATGTCTGATCTCTTTTATTTAGTTTGTTGCAAGTGACGATAATACGGTGCTGTATGCTTCCTGCTGATAAGTGTGTATGCGCGCGCTGTGTATGTAACCTTATCATTCGGAAGGGGGAAAGGGGGGCAGGGAGGAGGGGGGGGATCCCGACGCTCTGGTATACCATATTACACTGATCTAGTTTGCTGTTATGTGGATGTCTTTATATGGTAACTGCTCCACACCCACCCTTCCTTGGTAGCCCCCCTTCCCTTCCCTCCACTCCCCTCCACTCCCCTAGCCTCCCCTCACCTCCCCTCCCCTCCCCTCCCCTCCCCTCCCCCCTCCCCCCTCCCCTGCTCTTCCCTCTCTCATCTTTCAGGCTTACAAGATCCGAAAGCGGTGCAAATCTTCGTGTTCTGTTGTAGCTTCGTATAATGAAAGGGCCCAAGATGGTGGTATTGGTAAGGGTGATAGTAGTGTTCGTCATGGTGATAGTTGTCTTGGTGACGTAGTGTTGGTAGTTGTGATAGTAAGGGTAGTTATGCTGATGGTTGTGTAGTGTAGGTTGATGGTTGCTAGAGTTGTGTTTTGATTTGATTCGCCAAAAAAAAAAAAAAAAAAAGAATCCCCCCTCCTCGTATAGTAATTTTCACGTTAAATTTAATATTCTTTGATATAGTTACATAGAAATATATTTCTTTATACTATGTTAAAATAAAATAACTCAAATATAGCAGTGTATTAAGAAGGGCAGAATGGGGGATGAAAGGATCTCATTCCCTTTTTATTTATCTTTTTTTTTTCTCTCTTCTTTCTTTTCATTTCATTCTCAGTCATCTCTGGAATGAGAGTGGTAGCAGTACCATTGAACCCACTTCCCATGTCCTATGAAATTAACCTTTCACAGAAGGACCAAAAAACTATTAACATTTTTCTTATCATGCTCATTATTGCAAAGGAAAATCCAGGCGTAGGGTCCCTTGCCCCCCATAAATTCCAAAGATCTATTTGGTAGTGAACTCACTATAGCCCCCATGGGTAAGGCCCCGTGATTCTGCTTCCCCGTTTTCAGGGGGGAAGGGAATAGGGGGGGAGGGGGGATAGTCGCTACCAGGACAGGCTGGGGGGAGGAAGAGAGAGGAGGAATAGGGAGGAGGAGGGACAGAACTGGAAGTATCCCAGTCCGCCATTTTTTTTTTTTTTTTTTTTTTTTCATTTGTGAATTTTGACTCGATGGCTCCTGAAGGACACCTGAGAAGACTTCTGTGCCGAGATAATTTGTCCCTCACTACCTTGAGCACACCCAAACATTCATTAAGCAAAAATATTTCTCATAGGGCATAAAAGCCCTCCAACACGTGCCTAGACCCATGTGACACACACACACACACACACACACACACACACACACACACACACACACACACACACACACACACACACACACACACACACACACACACACACACACACACACACACACACACATATATATATATATATATATATATATATATATATGTATGTATATATATGTATATATATATGTATATATATATATGTATATGTATATATGTGTATGTATATACATATATATATATATATGTGTATATATATGTATATATATATGTATATATATATATGTATATGTATATATGTGTATGTATATACATATATATATATATATATATATATGTGTATATATATATACATATATACATATATACACACAGATATACACACATACACTTTTTTTTTTTTTTTTTTCCTCCTAATGGTCCAGACGCCTCTGCGGGTACCTCTCTTCTGTTCTTTAACGTCTCACGCAGCAGACACTTGTCAATATAATTATCTATTCAGAAGCGGATGTTCTCCCACTAACATTTCCGATTAATTCCTGCAGAGCGGAGCATAGCTAATCGAAGTCTTCTCGGCCCTTTTTTTTTTTTTTTTTTTTTTTTTTTTTATAACCACTATTAGAACTTAAGCAACCATTTTCGATTATTTCTTGGGACGAAACTACGTTAACTTAAATAGTTATTGCCCCACTATAACTAAGGGAGGGAAAAAAAGTGGGGGGTGGTGGTGAACGGGGTGATGCTGGGATAGAATTCCTACAAGACTTTTTTTTTTTTTTTGTCCTCTCTGATATAAAAGTTTCAGAATAAGATGTCATTAAGCTTTTATGGCAGAGTTGTTCCGTGGGAGAAGAGGAAGAAGCAGAGTAAGAAGAGGAAGACGAAGTATTGAGGGCAGAGGAGGAGGAGGAGAAGGAGGAAGAGGAGGAGGAGAAGGAGGAAGAGCAGGAGGAAGAGGAGAAGAAGGAGGAGGAGGAGGAGGATGAATAGCAAAGAAGGAGAAGGACTAGGAGGAGGAGGAGGACGAGTAAGGGAAACATAAGGAGGACGAGCTAGAGGAGATGGAATCAGAGGAAGAGGTGGAGGAGAAAGAGGAGGAAGAAGAGCAAGACGAAGAAGTTTTGAGGGAGGAGAAGGAGGAGAAAGTTGTAGAGGAGGAAGAGGAAGAGATGGAGAAGAAAGAAGAGGAAGACGAAGAAGTTTTGAAGAAGGAGGAGAAAGTTGAGGAAGCGGAAGAGATGTAGGGGAAAGTAGAGGAAAAAGACGAAGATGAAGAAGTTTTGAGGGAGAAGGAGAAAGTTGAGGAGGAGGAAAATGAAGAAGAGGAGGATAAAGAAGTTTTGAGGGAGGAGAAGGAGGAGGAAGATGAGTAGGAGGAAGAGGAATAAGAGGAAGATGAAGAAGTTTTGAGGGAGGAGAAGGAGGAGAAAGTTGTGCAGGAGGAAGAGGAAGACGAAGAAGTTTTGAGGGAGAAGGAGGAGGAGGAAGAGGAATAGGTGTGAGAAAGAAGAGGAAGACGAAGAAGTTTTGAGTGAGGAGAAAGAGGAGAAAGTTGAGGAGGAGGAGGAACAGATGAGGAAGGAGAAGGGGGAGATGGTTGACGAGGAAGAAGAGGAAGACGAAAAAGTTTTGAGGGAGGAGAAGGAGGAGAAAGCTGAGGAGGAGGAAGAGGAAGAAGAGGAAGACGCAAAAGTTTTGAGGGAGGAGAAGGAGGAGAAAGTTGAGGAGGAGGAGGAGGAAGAGAAGAGGAAGGAGAAGGGGGAGATTGTTGAGGAAGAGGAAGAGGAAGAAGAGGAAGACGAAAAAGTTTGAGGGAGGAGAAGGAGGAGAAAGTTGAGGAGGAAGAAGAGGAAGACGAAAAAGATTTGAGGGAGGAGAAGGAGGAGAAAGTTGAGGAGGAGGAGGAGGAAGAGAAGAGGAAGGAGAAGGGGAGATAGTTGAGGAGGAAGAGAAGAGGAAGGAGAAGGGGGAGATAGTTGAGGAGGAAGAAGAGGAAGAAGAGGAAGACGAAAAAGTTTTGAGGGAGGAAAAGGAGGAGAAAGTTGAGGAGGAAGAGAAAGAGGAGGAAGAGGAGGAGGAAGAGGAGGAGGAAGAGGAGGAGGAAGAGGAGGAAGAGGAGGAGGAGGAAGAGGAGGAGAAGGAAAAGGAGGAGGAAGAGGAAGAGGAGGGGGAGGAGGAGAGGAGAAGGAGGGTCCTAGTACACGTTACTGTACCCCACCAATTTGATACTTTGCCTTTGAAGTTTCCAATTTCACAAAGTTTGCAATGGACGGTCGCCGCCAACTTCCGTTACTTTCTGGAAGAGGAGAGGAGAGAATCCATCGCTCTTCCCCGGAAGTTGGGTTCCTTCTGTCCGGAGAAGCTGTCCTGGAGGATGGAGTGTCCGGGCGGCCATGTTTCAGACTCTGGTTTCCAATTTCCTTCTCCCATTTAGAAAATTCCCGGCGTTGCCACCATATATATCTAAGCAGAAGAAAACCGCGCCTAGAGGGTCTAAAATTGTCAAGACCTGGAACGAAGAGCCAAACTTTTTTGCAATTAACGTAACTTTACAATGTGACCCAAGACATCATAACAAATAGATTTGTGTCACTGAAGATGTTCAACTCGGAAACGCAAGAGCGGACCTCCTACCTCGTCCCCCCCCCACCCCACCCCAGCTACCACCCCATCCCAAAAATATTCATCTTTGCTTTTGGGGAAAAGAAAAGAAAAAATGCAGAGAAAGCACAGGAGAAAGGCAGTAGGAACGAAACAGAAAGGGAGGGAATATAGAGACAGGCAGATAAAGAAAAAGTTCTTCGTAGAAAAAATATGACAGGAGGGCAAACAGGCTGGCTGGCAGGCATACATTCAAACAAACAGAAATTAAAGGGCAGGTATAGATAATAAGAGTCAGACAAAAATCATGGTAGGAGAAAAAAGAGAGAGAGAGAGAGAGAGAGAGAGAGAGAGAGAGAGAGAGAGAGAGAGAGAGAGAGAGGGAGAGGGAAAGAGAGAAAGGGAGAGGGAAAGAGAAAGGGAGAGGGAAAGAGAAAGGGAGAGGGAAAGAGAGAGAAAGAGAGAGAGAGAGAGAGAAAGAGACAGAGGGACAGAGACAGAGAAGCAGAGAGACGGAAGGACAGGGAGACAGGGAGTGTGAGAGAGCTGGAGGGAATGAACAAAGAGGAGAAGCTATGAATGAATTAAGAAGAGAAGGTAATGAATGAGAAATGATTGGGTGGGTGAAAATGTAAAGAACAGCGAGAAGATTAGGGAAGAGGAAGCAGAAGAGAGAGAAGGAGAAAGAGAAGGTGGAAGAAGAAGAACGAGAAGAGTAGGAAGAAAAGGTGGAATGGTGGAAGGAGGAGATGAAAAAATAGGAAGAAAAAGAGGAGGAGGAGGAAGAGTAGGAGAAAGAGAAGGTGGAAGAGGAAGAGCAGAAGGAGTAGGAAGAAGAGTTGGAAGAGTATAAGAAAGAGGAGGAGAAGAAAAAATAGAAAAAGAGAAGGAGGAGGAAGAGTAGGAGAAAGATAAGGTGGAAGAGGAGGAACGGGGGGAGTAGGAATAAGAGTTGGAAGAGTAGAAGAAGGAAGAGGAGAGGGAAAAGTAGGAGGAAGAAGAAAAGGAGGAGGAAGAGTAGGAGAGGGAGGGGGAGGAAGAGGAGGAGGAGGAGGAGGAGGGGGAGGAGGAGGGCTTGACGGCTTGACGGGCAAGGACGAGGGTGAAGATGAGAAGGCTAGTGTTAATACTTTTAAAGTCATCTTGGCAGTTTTGTTTTCGTTGTTGCTGCTGCTGCTGCTGCTGCTGCTGTTGTTGTTGTTGTTGTTGTTGTTGTTGTTGTTGTTGTTGTTGTTGTTGTTGTTGTTGTTGTTGTTGTTGTTGTTTTCGTTGTTGTTGTTGTTGTTGTTTTCGTTGTTGTTGTTTTCGTTGTTGTTTTCGTTGTTGTTGTTGTTTTCGTTGTTGTTTTCGTTGTTGTTGTTTTCGTTGTTGTTTTCGTTGTTGTTGTTTTCGTTGTTGTTTTCGTTGTTGTTGTTGTTGTTGTTGTTTTCGTTGTTGTTGTTGCTACTGCTGCTATTGTTGTTGTTGTTGTTGTTGTTGTTAGCGTCATCGTCATCGTCGTGGTTGTCTTCGTCGTTGTCGCCATTGTCGTTCATGATGTTATTTAATAATTTTCCTAAACACTTGTCATTAACATCGTCATCCACATCGTTTATGTTGTCGTTATTGGTCGCTTCCTAGTCATTGTTATTTTGTCCTTACTTTATGATTAATTGTTGTAATTGTCGAAATTGCCATTGTAGTTATCATGGAAATAGAAAAAAATTAAAATCCCGGAGAAGGATAGAAACAAGTTAGAGTTAGAACGAAGTGTAAATATAGAAGAAATGACAGAAACTGAGAAAATGAAAAAAATGAAAATTAGTAGAAAGCCAAGGAGAAAGAGTTGGATCAAAATGAAGAAGAGTATGTAGAAAAGGAGGAGAAAAAAGGAGAATAAAACAAAATTAGAATGAGAGGAGGAAAAGAGCAGAAAGAGGAGGAAGAAGAGTAGGGGGAGTAGGAAGAAGAGTAGGGGAGGAAAAAGAATAGCAGAAGGAGCAAAAATAGTAGGAGGAGAAGGAAGAAAAGTAGGAGGGTGAGGACGATGAGCAGGAGAAGGAGGAGGAGGAGGAGATGGTGGAGGAGGAGGAGAGGTGGAGGAGGAGGAAGAAGAGCAGGAGGAGGAGGAAGAAATGCAGAAGGAGAAGGAAGAAGTGCAGAAGGAGAAAGAATAGGAGTATCAGGAGAATGAAGAAGAGCAGGAGGAGGAAAAGTACAGGAAAAGAAAGAAGAAGAGGAGGAGGAGGAACAAGAGTAGGAGGAGGAGGAAGAAGAGTAGGAGGAGGAACAAGAGTAGGAGAAGGAGGAAGAAGAGCAGGAGGTGAAGGAAGAAAAATATTGGGATGAGGAAGAAGAGCAGGAGGATGAGGAAGAATAGCAGGAGGAGAAGAAGCGAAGAGAAAGGAGGAGGAGGAGGAGGAGGAGGAGGAGGAAGAAGAGAAAGACCCGAAATACCAAGAGGATCGAAATAAGGATAAGAAGAGAAACGAAGAAACGAGGAAGAAGAAAGAGAAGTGCAAGGACGAGGAGGTGGTGGAGGGGGACGTGGAG
This sequence comes from Oratosquilla oratoria, assembly GCF_046742065.1. NCBI lineage: Eukaryota > Metazoa > Arthropoda > Malacostraca > Stomatopoda > Squillidae > Oratosquilla > Oratosquilla oratoria. The sequence continues at coordinate 59,516,089 of NC_134779.1, forward strand.
AAGGAGGAGGAGAAGGAGGAGCAGGAGGAGGAAAAGCAGGAGGAGGAGGAGAAGGAGGAGGAGGAGGAGGAGGAAGGGCGGAGGCCTGAATAAGAAGGGGATTAGAAAGGATAACCATCAAGATGCCTCAAGTATATCTTGGGCTTGATCGGCCA
>NC_134779.1:59516743-59521743 GCF_046742065.1 Oratosquilla oratoria
CTACTCCTTGCTCCTATTTCTCCTTCTCCTCGTCCTATTCGTCCCCATTTTCCTTCTTCCCTACCACCTGTACCACATCTTCCTCTTCCTACTCTCTGTCCTCTTTTTCTCTCTTCCTTCTCCTCCCGCTCCTCCTGTTTCTGCTCCTCCTCCTACTCCTCCTCCTCTTCCCCTCCCCCTCCATCTCTTCCTGCTCCCCTCCTCTCCCTACTCCTTCTCCTCTCCCTCCTCCTGTTCCTGTTCTTCCTGTTCCTCCTCGTATTCCTTCTCCTCCTTCACCACCACCTTCTCCTCCTCCTCCTCATCCTCCTTAATCTCTTCCTGCTCCCCTCTTCCTCCTTCTCCTGCTCCTCCTCCTCCTCAATCTCTTCCTGCTCCCCTCTTCCTCCTTCTCCTGCTCCTCTCCCTCCTCCTGTTCCTGTTCCCCCTGTTCCTCCTCGTATTCATCTCCTCCTCCTCCTCCTCCTCCTCCTCCTCCTTCCCTCCCCCTCCATCTCTTCCTGCTCCCCTCCTCTCCCTCCTCCTCTTCCTTCAGCAGGTCCTCCTCCTCCTCCTCCTTCATCTCTTCCTGCTCCCCTCTCCCTCCTCCTGCTCCTCTCCCTCCTTCATCTCTTCCTGCTCCCCTCCTCCTCATTCTCCTCCTCCTGCTCCTCTCCCTCCTCCTGTTCCTCCTGTTCCTCCTCGTATTCCTTCTCCTCCTACTTCACCACCACCTCCTCCTCCCCTTCCCCTCCATCTCTGTCTGCTCCCATCCTCTCCCTACTCCTGCACCTCTCCCTCCTCCTGTTCCTCCTGTTCCTCCTTGTATTACTCCTCCTCCTGCACCACCTCCTCCTTCTGCTCCCTCCTCCTGTTCCTCCTCGTATTACTCCTCTTCCTGCACCACCTCCTCCTCCTCCTCCTCCTCCTCCTCCTCTTCCTCTTCCTCCTCTTCCTCCCTCCCGCCTTGGCTCTCCGGTTGGGTTAGGAGATAAAATCTATTAACGATGCCATCATGTCTGGCAAATCCACCCGGAATCCCATCGCTGTCACTCTAATGCTCGTCAGACTCACCATCACCGTCATCATCATCACCACCAGCACCCTGAGCACCATCAACACCATCATCACCATCAAACCCAACAATAACAAGGTAACAGTGATTCAACTCCCGAAGACAAAAAAAAAAAAAAAAAGACAAAAAAAAGACAAAAATCTTGTTAGAAGGAAGCAACAACCCACAACATTGCCAGTCGCAGACTCTTGCTGTGGCCTTGGAGGGTCTAAAGTCAGTTCCAGCCGGTCTTAGTACAGTCTGCGAAGCTTCTCTACCTCCTCCTTATCCTTCTTCTCCTCCTCCTCCCTCCTCCCTCCTCCCTCCTCCTCATCTTATTCCTCTCACTGCATTTCCCAAAGCCTCCGCGGTATGTACACAGACTTTTACCCGTCATACAAAACCTTCTCAGTTTTTATTTTCTATATCGAATCCTCAATTGTCTCTTGTTTTGTAAAAATAGTCTCATAAGGATACGAAATTTCCAGTCCTTTAAGATCTGTAAACCTTTTATTTTCTGTACGAAACCCTCGATTTGCCATAGCTCGGTGAAAATAGCCTAGTAGGAATGCAACTGTTCTTAAAGAAGAAAAAAAAAAAAAAAAAAAAAAAAAAAAAAAAAAAAAAAAAAAAAAGACTTCTTTGTCTTTCGCAGACTCTTCGGTCTCAGCCCGATCTCCAAAAGAACTTCGCAGACTCTTCGGTCTCAGCCATGGGTCTTGCATCTCCCCGATCTCCAAAAGTCTCTCCACTACGATTATCGCAACAGCCACCATCCAAAGCCCCGTCTACTGAAGCCACTTGCTTGTACGCCACAGCCACCTGTCCTTCAGCCAAAGCCGTTACAGCCACCTCTCCGTTTGCGACGTCCATAGTCTTCGTTGTTCCTACCGTTCTCAGTAATCATTTCAATCTACTTTCCCATTAATTCATTTTTATCTCAATATGTATGGATCCTTATGCTTTTGTATCCTTTCCATATGTCCTTACGAGTTATGTTACTTTTTACATTACAATCTCTACATATTTTGTTTTGGTTAATACCAGACGATTTCATTCAGCTAAGGTCGAGACTAGAGATGAAATTGTCCCGATCGAGATCTCGTTTTTCTTCGAGTCTTTCTCATAAAGCTGAATAAAATTGACTGGGTATGGACCAGAATAAAGTCTTTGAGGATGCCATCAAGGCGTGTCGCCACAGCAGATGGAAATGCTATTTGTGACCAGTGAATCATTGCGATGTTTGTAAGTGGATTTTATCTATTTTTCTTGTATTCTTCTTTTTAGTTTTATATATATATATATATATATATATATATATATATATATATATACATATATATATATATATATATATTCAATTGGCAATCATGGAACTTTTGTATAGTCCTTGATCGGAAGCATCTGACCCCCCCCCCCCTTTTTTTTTTTTTTTTTTTTTTTTTTTTTTTTTTTTTTTTTTACGTCGGAACTTCTTGGGTCGAAATATGCCCAAACACTCAAAATATTCTTCGTAACTCGAAATCTTCTTTGTACTTCGGTATATTTGGATCACACATTCGAAAATATTTTTTTCATTTGGAATAATGTTTTTTATAATTGAAATATCATTTGCAATTAGAAATCTTAAATCTTAATCATTAATTCTTTGAATGTCGAAATCTTTAGGCTCAAATAATCAGAGTATTCCCTGTAAATCGATGAACAAATGCATACTTGAAACTGTGTCTACATATTCGTAATATGACTTGAAAGGCGTAGGTAATATTGCTCTACTGTTATCGTATTCTTTGAAATTCGTCCATAATGGTCCGAAACAGGAAACTCTTTGTGACTCGTACGTACACTCGAGGTATATATAATCTAACTCTTAGTCATCTTTACTGAATCTTTGTAGAAGGGACAAAGAGGGGACGTCGCCGATTAAGTGAAGAGGTCTTGCTGTGGATGTACTGTGTCTTCCTACATCGCTTCTGACTCAGGGTAGTGGGCGTGATACAGGTATGACCCGTCATCCTTGAGGAGCTAAGATGAGGAAGGGCGGAAAGGGTGGTGGATGGGAGTGGAATGGGTGGGAGTTACTGGGAGTAGCTACCTGCCCTTGACTTGGCTACCTCCCATATAAGGGGGAAAAAGTTTTTGGTATATAGATAGATCTTTGCAGACTCTTTGCAGACTTCACACAGACTGGAGAACCTGTGGTGTCGTAAAACTCTTATGTAACCTTCGAGTCACTGGTGGCGCACTAGACTAGCATGCTACTTGGTTTTGCTAGTTCGTTTTAGTAGAAACAACTTTGGTTACAATATTCTAGACTTCCGTTAGACAATCTCAACAATGTATCTAACATTCGCGTAGGTTTAACTTCTCTTAGTTTGTCATTAAGTTTCTCACTGTATGATGCAAGAGTAATTTGACATCTGGAAATTTGAAAAACGATCGTAACCAAAGTCATTTATGCTCAAAGTAAGAAAAGCAAGTAGCGTGCTAGCGAGAAATGCTAGGTGTGCCGCCACCCTTAGTAGACTGAATGTAAGATTGTGGCTTGTGTAATTAGGTTATTCTTTATAGTTGAGCTTTGTTCTAGTTTCTGCTGCTGACATCATTAACATCTTTTCTAGTTAGATTTTCTTTTTTGTTAAGGCAAGGTGAGAAGCCTACGCCAGGAGGCGCTGATTACCTGTAGCCGAAGCCGTCACCTATTATGCGCTTTAGGGACTGTTGGGGGCAGGTAACAGAATCAGGGAGAAGAGCGGGATTCGAACCTACAACTAGGCGTGTGCGAGAACAGCAACCTTCCGCTTACGCTATCAACGTCACCAGTGTATTTTGTTCAGCAAGAGAAAGCTAATCCGTCACTTGAAGGTTTAAGTCATCTAGAACGACTCTCTGGACTATTTTTATTCAGGTCTCTGCAAGGCAGATCAACTCAGTCCAAAGACCACTTTTCCCGTTAAGGGTCACCTATACTAGTAAACTACTATCTGTCTATTCCTCTTCGACAACAGAATTTGGAGAAAAAGAAAGGAAAAGAAGAAACAAAAAATTATATGTATATATATATACATATATATATATATATATATATATATATATATATATATATATATATATATGTTATACTTTCTTCTAAGTTTCCTTTTATTCCGACTGTGGGTTGTGATTATAATTTTACAAATGTGCTACTACACTTTGTCCAAGTGATATGTATGTATACATACATATATATATATATATATACATATATATATATATATATATATATATATATATATAAACTTTTATTTTCGCTGGGGCCATTTATCTATGAAGTGGTTTGCTGCAACCGTAGTCACCTGTAGCTAGTGATGCCTAATTCTCTCTTCAAAATTCACAAATGAAATCAAACTTAGCACATCTGTGCCAGCAAGAGTCAGCATTTCATGGGGACTGTATAGCATCGAATAGGTGGAGTCACAGAGGTAGTAAAGAAGAGATTTAAGGACTGTGGCAGAATGGAAGTATAGTAGAAATATGAAAATGTCCAGCACTATTCTTTATTTAATTTTTATTATTCTTATTTTATTTTATTCTATTTCTTATGGGTATTAGTCATAATTCATAAAAAAATGTTTAGTGGCTTGTTCCAGAGAAACGGTAACCAAATTTGTAAAATACACATTAAACATTCACTCAACCTGATGCACAGGAGTTTAAGTACTGTATTACACAATCAGTTGTAGAACTTGAAATACTTTTAAAATTTGATCTGATGGCATTCCTTAAACAAGAGAAATCCCATTTTGCTTCTTCGAACCAATTATTGTCATTTATTTATTCATTTGTTCATTTATCAATTCATTTTTCCATTTATTTCTTTAATTCTTATTTATCTAATTATTCTGCCTAAAAACAGACGAGTTATAAAACTGCAAAGTACTACAATAGCAAAACATATCCATAATTGATTTTATGTCCAATCAATCTT
>NC_134779.1:59546743-59549243 GCF_046742065.1 Oratosquilla oratoria
AAGTTGTTTAACAATATTAGTTTATTTTTTTCTAGGTTAATGATAATATTTTGGTTGAAATTATCTTAGTAACCCACGTTATCTTTCTGTTGATATTTCATTTAGACTATGATCAGTCTATTGCAATTGTTTAGCACGAGTCCTCAAACGAAAACGGATTAAATTACGAATTGGCAAACACACCAAGGCAGGATATGCAGAAACAATCTACGTACAGCAACCGCCCTCATTGCACAACCAATACTTAGTGGCTTTGAAATATTGCAACACCATTCTTTGGTGCTAATTCTTCACGTCATGGTTTAATGGAACTCCATTATGACATATTCCTCATCCAACTTTCGAACACAGTAGTCGCGTTCATTTGCTTGGTTACTGGCTTCGGTAGAATTAAATCTAAAACTTCAAGATATAAAGTATATTTTTAGTAATTCTTTTTATCTAGACTGGCTGATCTATTCATAATATTGGTAGTAATGTCATGAATTATTTAATAACGTGAGAATCTTTTATCAATCTTAAGTCTAAGCCAGTCAAGATCCCACACATCGGAACGATTTTTTGTCTGGATGTATACACATGTCGCGGTGGCACCTGACTTGGTACCTCAGGATGATCAATCAACCGCCCATGTGAACAAAACACCTTCTACCAGGACGATTGCAAAGCGTCCTTTGCCGTTGCACGTCCTCGATGTTGCAAATGTAACGATACGAGAAAGAGAGAGATAGGAAAGAGAGGAACAAGAGGTAGAAGAGTTAGAAGTAGTTAACGATGGAGAAGAAGGGTATTTTGAGTAGCTTTTGATGCTTGTTTCCTGTTTATAAATGTTCATCTGTTGCAATTGCAACGATACATGAAAGAGAAGAACAAGAGGCACAAGAGGAAGGAAATTTAGAAGTTAATCGTATTAATGACGATGAGGAAGGCCGTTTGTGTAGCTTTCGATGTTTTTGTTTTCCTTATAAAAGTAACCTTCCTTCGTGTTGCTAAAAATAAAAGAAGAAATAGAAGCAGAATAAGCAAAGGTAAAGCTAGAAAAAAAAAATAGAATGAGAACACGCAAGAGAAGTAGAAGTAGAATTAAATAGAAGATGGAAATCTAAATAGAAGAAAACTAGAGGAAGGAAGGAAGTAATTTACAAAAAAAAAATAGAAGAAAAATAAAATAACAAATAAATTTCGATTATGAAAATAAATCATAGAAGAAAACAAATTTGAGAAAAGTAAATAGAAAAATAAATGGTAAAGAAGTAACCGATAAAGGAAAGAAAAAACAAAGAAATAAAAAACAAATAAAATAATAAATTTAAGAAATGCAAACAAATAGAGGAAACAGAAGACTAATGAAAAAATAAAGAAATAAAGTTAAAATGTAATATATATATATATATATATATATATATATATATATATATATATATATATAGAGATATATAGAGAGAGAGAGAGAGAAAGAGAGAGAGAGAGAATATTGTGTCAGATTGGATTTTGTAGTATTGTGTATTGTTTACAAACCGGCCCGGCAGATGCTGCTGAACAGCACAGAGCATTTTGGCTTTGTCAAAAAAAGAACTTTAGAATCATTCTGTGAGGCTGAATGACCTCAGTACTAAAATTACAGTTGACTAAGATGAGTAAGCATAACACTCAAGGAGGATCTTTTGATCTATAACCAGTTGTGACTCAAAAATAAGAAAATAAAATGAGGAAGTAAATAAATGAATAAAACGAATAGATAAATTAATGAAAAATACGTACATGAATGAATTAATTAGTAATTAAACACAAAGAAAAAATATGAAAAGGAGAATTGACAATTTGAGAAATATTCCAGCTTGTCATTTAATTTTTATTCAAATTGATTTTAAATCTCTGAACTGTTCTATTGAACATTGAACCTCCTTTACTGGTTCACCATCACCGTAAGGTTGTTCTCTAATTGAACAAAATAACCTTACATTCGCGTGAGCAAAGAAGATGCTAAATGATGATATTACCACTGAAAAAGTTAGCCGATATATTGCGAGTTTTTATTCCAATTTTCTAACACCTATCATATATTTTCTATATTTTCCAAATTCTTCTTGCAGTAGCGTCTTGATAATAATGTAATTACGACTGATACTATTGCTGTAACCATATATACCATCTCGAATCCAGCATCATGAATTTGATCTATCATACCACTCGCTTTTATTCAGTTAATTGGAGGTCTCCAAGCTGAAGATATTTGTTACGGAAAATTTAACCTTAATCAGCTACAAAGTCCTCTGTGAGGGGCACCATCATAGCCTTGCGTTAGGTGGGAGTTTGTGACGTTAAACCATTTCATATCATTACCGCAATGACATAGCTTTGATCCAACTAAGAACAAGCGATCCAACTAAGAACAAGCGATTTTGTTAATCTGAAAAAGGTTCATTCAGCCTTTTAAAGATAGAATAAGATAAAAGTCAAACAAAACGAAACAAAAACGAAACAAAGCAAAATAAAATAA
>NC_134779.1:59556743-59561743 GCF_046742065.1 Oratosquilla oratoria
TCTCTCTCTCTCTCTCTCTCACTTTCGTTGTCTCTCTCACTTCCGCTCTTTCCTTGTCTCTCTCACTTTCGCTCTTTCGTTGTCTCTCACTTTCGCTCTTTCATTGTCTCTGACTTTCGCTCTTTCGTTGTCTCTCACTTTCGCTCTTTCGTTGTCTCTCACTTTCGCTCTTTCGTTGTCTCTCTCTCACTTTCGCTCTTTCGCTGCCTCTCACTCACTTTCGCTCTTTCGTTGCCTCTCACTTTCGCTCTTTCGCAGCCTCTCACTCACTTCCGGTCTTTCGTTGTTTCTCACTTTCGGTCTTTCGTTGTCTCTCACTTTCGCGCTTTCGTTGTCTCTCACTTTCGCGCTTTCGTTATCTCTCTCTCACATTCGCTCTTTCATTGTCTCTCTCTCACTTCCGCTCTTTCGTTGTCTCTCTCACTTTCAGTCTTTCGTTATCTCTCACTTTCGGTGTTTCGTTGTCTCTCACTTTCGCTCTTTCGTTGTCTCTCTCTCACTTCCGCTCTTTAGTTGTCTCTCTCGCTTTTCGCTGTCTGTCTCTCACTCTCGCTCTTTCGTTGTCTCTCTTTTGCTCTTTCGTTGTCTTTCTCTCACTTTGGCTCTTATGTTGTCTCTCTCTCACTTTCGCTCTTTCGTTGTCTCTCTCGCTTTCGCTCTTTCGTTGTCTCTCTCATTTTCGCTCTTTCGCTGTCTGTCTCTCATTTTCGCTCTTTCGTTGCCTCTCTCTCACTCTCGCTCTTTCGTTGTCTCTCTCTCACTTTCGCTCTTTTGTTGTCTCACTTTCGCTCTTTTGTTGTCGCTTTCTCACTTTCACTCTTTTGTTGTCTCACTTTCGCTCTTGCGTTATCTCTCTCTCACTTTCGCTTTTTAGTTGTCTCTCACTTTCGCTCTTTCGTTGTCTCTCACTTTCGCTCTTTCGTTGTCTCTCTCTCACTTTCGGTTTTTCGTCGTCTCTCACTTTCGCTTTTTCGTTGTCTCTCTCTCACTTTCGCTCTTTCGTTGTCCCTCTCTCAGTTTCGCTCTTTCGCTGTCTCTCACTCACACTCTTTCGCTCTCATATTTGCCCTTTCGCTGTCTCACTTTCGCTCTTTCGTTGTCTCTCACTTTCGCTCTTTCGTTCTCTCTCTCTCTCTCTTTCGTTCTCTCTCTCCCTCGCGTTTTCTCTCTCTCGTTCTCTCTCTCACAAACACTCACAATCACTCTCTCGTTCTCTCTCTCTCTCTCACACACACACACACACACACACACACACACACACACACACACACACACACACACACACACACGCATACATACATACACACAACATTTTCTCTCTTTTCTAATTTTCTTCTTTTTTGCTCTCACTCACCTTTGTTCGTATTTCTCTTCCTCTTTAATCCCTCCTCATTTACTCTTTTTTTCCATCAAAATTCTTTATTCGCCAAATCCTTTTTTAAGCTCTTTTAATCTTCTTCTCCTCCACTTCTCTCATTCTATGAAACCTACTTTGCCTCATTGAGCTTCATCTTTTCTTCCGCCTGTCGCCTCCATTTTTTTTTTCGAAAAAGAAAAAAAATCTTTCGATTTTTTTTTCTTTCGTTCTCTTACTTTACATCTTACTTTGCATCTTATGTCTCCATCGTCACCAACTCGTTTTTTTTTCAGGCTATTTCACATGCTACTTTTACTAACATACTGTATCTACACGGCTCTGTACCCACATTTCCTACATATCCTCCTCTTCCCCTCCTTCTCTTCCTTAACCTCCCCCTCCCCTTCTTCCTTCTCGTCCTCCTCCTCTTCTCCCTCCTCTTCCCCTTCCATCCCCTCCTCCTTCTCGTCCTCCTCATCCTCTGCCTACTCCTCCTTCTCATCCTCTCCTTCTCATCCTCTTCTTCCTCTTCCTCTTTTTCCTCTTCCTCCTCTTTTTCTTCTTCCTCCTATTTCTCTTCCTCCTATTTCTCCTCCTCCTGTTTCTCCTCCTCCTGTTTCTCTCTCTTCTTTTTCTTCCTATTTCCTCCTCTTTCTCTTCCTCCTCCTCTTCCTGCCTCTCTCCCTACTCCTCCTCCTCCTTCTCTTCCTAATCCTCTTCTTCTTTCTCCTCCTCCTGCTCTTCCTCCTCCTCTTCCTCCTTCTCTTCTTCCTCCTCCTTTTCTACCTCTAGCTTCTTCCTAATTTCCATTTCCCCTTCACCACTCCTGTCTCTACTGGTATTAGTCCTCCTCCTACTTCTACTTGTCTTCCAGCTCCTCCTCCTCTTACTCTTCCTTCTCCTCTTCTGGTCTTCTCGATTGCCATCATCTCTTCTCTAACATCCTCCACCTCCTCCATCCTTACACCTCTTCCACTTCCACGTTTACTTCCTTCCATCATCACCTTTCTCTTCCACCTTTTCCACCTCTACCACCACCAGAATCACCACAACCTTTACCACTACCACCAGAATTACCACCACCAAACCCACGTCCACCAGAACCACAACCACCACCAGATCCACCGCCACAACCAACCACGAAAACCATCAGAACCACAACCACCACTACCACCACCTTTACACCTCTTCCTCTTCCACTTCCTCATCATCATCCTCTTCCCTCTTCCACTTCCTCCCCCTCTTCCTCCTCCTCCTCCTCTTCTTCCTGGGATCATAGGCCACGGGCGTGTGTCACCTCCCGATTAGGCAGAAACCAGGGACAGCGGGACGGGGACTGGGGTGTGGGACAACTCGCGCCTCGTCTTCTGATAAGATTATGTAGAACCTGAAGACCCGAAGACCAGCTCATGGCCCGATTATTGCCATTAATTCCCTGATAGTATCTCTTCATTACCAGGGACACTGGCCCCATTTCCCTATAAATTGATATTACAATGATGGAGATAATGTCACTGCTAGGGGTCGGCTGTGGTGGGGTCGGCTGTGGTGGAGTCGGCTGTGGGATCGTCAATGGTGGAGGAAACTGTGGTTTGGGAGGCTGTGGTGAGATCAACTGTGGTTGGGGAGGCTGTGGTGGGGTTGGCTGTGGTGGGGTTGGCTGTGGTGGGGTTGGTTCTAGTGGGGTTGGCTATGGTAGGGTTGGCTATAGTGGGGTTGGCTGTGGTAGGGTTGGCTATAGTGGGGTTGACTGTGGTGGAGCTGGCTGTGGTGGGGTTGGCTGTGCTGGGATTGGTTGTGGTTGGTGGTTGTGGGGTTGGGTGTGGTTGGTTTTTGGTTTGGTTTTGGGTGGTGGTTGCTATGGTGGAGTCGTCTGTGGTAGGGGAGGCTGTAGTGGGGTTGGCTGTGGTGGGGTTGGCTGTGGTGGGGTTGGTTTTGGTGGGGTTGGTTGGGGTGGGGTTGGCTATGGTGAGGTTGGTTGTTATGGGGTTGGTTGTGCTGGAGTCGTCTGTGGTAGGGGGAGGCTATGGTGGGGTACGCTGTGGTGGGAGCGGCTGTGGTGGGGTTGGATGTAGTGATGGACGCTGTGGTTGGGGAGGCTGTGTGATGGGGGAGGCTATTGTGGGGTCGGTTGTAGCAGGGGTGACTGTGGTGAGGTTGGCTTTGGTGGGGTTGGCTGTGGTGGGATTGGCTGTGGTGGGGTTGGCTGTGGTGGGATTGGCTGTGGTGAAGTTGGCTGTGGTGGAGGAGACAGCGATGAGGAAAACTGTGGTGGGTTCGGCTGTGTTAGGATCGGCTGTGGTGAGGGACACTGTGTTGGGGGAGGCTGTGGGAAGACACGCTGTGGTGGAGGAGACTATGATCCTGCTGGTGGGAGGTTGTGGTGGAGGAGTTTGTGGTGAAGAAGGCTGTGATGAGGGAAGCTGTGGAGTGGTCTGCTGTGGTGGGGTAGACTGTGGTGGGATCGGCTGTGGTGGGGGAGGCTGTGGTGGGGGAGACTGTGGTGGGGGAGGCTGTGGTGGGGTAGGCTGTGGTGGTGGCGAAGTGTCATAGCTCGTTCACATGTTGTGGTAAGCGTTATTGGTGGTGAAGATTTTCGGTGGATAGCGTCATGGTATGCTAAAGTACTGGGGATTGAAGTTGTGGCTTAAGGTGAGTGTGATGTAATTGTTGGTAGTGGTTGTAATTTACCAGCGCTTCTATACTTGTGTCCAATTCGGTCCTATGTCATGTTATAGTTCATGTGTTAACACACACGTTTACACAACAAGTGCCGTGCACACACACATACACACACGCATACATGCACAAACACACACGTGTGTATATGTGTATGTAAATTTGTACATATATATATATATATATATATTATATATATATGTATATATATATGTATATATATTTGTATATATATACATACATATATATACACACATATTATATATACATACATATATGTACACATATACACATGTATATATACATATATATATACATATATATATATATATGTATATATATACATATATTTTATATACACACACACATATATACATATATATACATATACAGTATATATACATATTATACATACATATATATATAATGTATATATATAGTATATATATACATAGTACATACATACATACATACATATACCAAGGCTTTTTTCCCCTTACCAGGGGGGTAGCCAAAAGGGACAAGGCACAAAAACATTCCCACCCATTTCATCCCCGAAAACACTCCACACCCCTCCACCCTCCCTCCCATCTTAGCACTCCTAGATGACGGGTCATCCCTGCACCCTGTCCACTCCCTGGGTCAGAAGCTGTGTCGCAGGACACAGCACATCCACAGCAAGACCGCTTCATTAAATCGGCGACCCCCCTCTCCGGCCCCCCATATAAAGGAGGACGGAGAGAAATCCCTTCGGGCTGCGTCAAAAAATTTTGCTCACACACTACCTCACCCCATTCCCCCGTCCAATATGTATGTATACATATATACATATATACATACGTATATGCATATCTGTATAAATATATATACACATATATATATACATATATATACATATATATGTATAAATATATATACACATATAAATATATACATAAATATACATATATATACATATATATAT
>NC_134779.1:59574243-59581743 GCF_046742065.1 Oratosquilla oratoria
AGGAGAAGGGATGGGAGGAGGGGAGGAGGAGGAGGAGAAGAGGGAGGAGGGAGAGGTGGGAGGCGGGAGGGGGGAGGTGGGAGGGGGGAGGTGGGAGGTGGGACGGGGGGAAAGGGGGGAAAGGGGGGGAAAGGGGTCTCTGGGGTCGAGAATTCCGAAAGAAACTTTCACGTATTTGCTCTTATTCCGAAATCTACCTTCGTTAGATTAGCTCAAGTCACAGGACACTCCCGGGAACGTTACTTCTCCCGGACTTTTAGAATACATTCCTTTAATGTCCACGTAAAACGAACTTTATACAAAAATCTCGCATAAATCCCGGGGTTCCCATGAATTTTTTCGTTCGCTGGGTCTCCGGTTAAGCCCCCAAAACTCCCCCCCACACACTCCTCTCCACTCCCCACACCCCCACCGTCCTCCAAAGGTGGAGTCGTGATTCTTTGGCCAAGTTTGTCTTTGGAGGTCTCAAGAGAGGAGGAATGGGGTCTTAGCACCTGAGGGCATAGTTCCTTTTCTTCCGAAGAAAGAGGAGGAGGAGGAAGAGGAGGAGGAGGAGGAGGAGGAGGAGGAGGAGGAGTGGGAAGGGGAGAGGGAGGAGGAGGAGGGGGAGGGGAAAGAATAGGAGGAGGGGGAGGTGGGGAAAGAAGAGGAGGAAGGGAATGAGAAAGGGGAGGTGAGGGAAGAAGACGAGGAGGAGAGGAGGAAGGAGAAAGGGAGTAGAAACAGGAGGAGAAATAGGAAGGGAGGAGGAGGAGGAGGAAGAGGAAGAGGGGAGGAGGAGGAAGAGGAAGAGGGGAGGAGGAGGAAGAGGTGGAGGAAGAGAAGGAGAAAGGAGAGAGAGGCTGACGCGGAGATGAACGTAGTAGTCTAATCGTCATGTTTCCTTCCAAAGGGCTACCACGGAAATTAACTTCGTTTAGCGGCATATGGATTTAAATGAATAGAGCCACCTGGTATTGAAGGGGTTTATGAAGGATTTTTTTTTTTTTTTTTTTTTTTTTTATTTTTTTATTTATTTATCTATTTTGTTTTTTTTTTTCATTATTTTTTTTACAGGGCTTTGCAGGGCGACCCGGTTTAGCATAATGGTGATGAATCAACATATTTTCTATAGAAATAAAACATTAATAAAAAAAATATAAAAGAAACCCAATGTATTGAGAGGTAAAAAAGATTAAGTATTATTTTTATCCAACCTAGCATAATCTAAGCTATTGGCTAGCATATTCCCGCTCAAGAAAGCTGGTACCCCTATCGCTGTGGACTGCTAGATTTGTATCCCGCCTCAAGAGTATAAAGTCCAGAGTTCGATGTTTAATGCCTCCGGTTAAAAGCTACTCACTGGCTGCCTTGTACATAGGGCAAAGGTGGCGGCTTAGGAAGCAATCATGTAATGATGTATGTTTGATATTTTAGTAATTATTTTTTTTTTTTTTCATCTTTCATGTTTTGCTTCTATGATATATATAATTCTTCCTTCACCATTTACACCTCACCTCATCTTTTTCTTTTATTTGTGCTTCCTATGATACTTTGAATTCTTCTTCTCCTAATTTTTTTATATTCCTTTCTCACCTCATCTTTTATTTTTGTGCTTCCTATGATACTTATGAATTCACCTCACAATTTTTTTTTTTTTGTGCTTCCTATGATACTTTGAATTCTTCTTTTGTTTCTTATTTTTTGTGCTATAATATTTTGAATTCTTCTTTCACCTTTTTTTCTTGTGTTCCTATGATCTTTTGAATTTTTCTTTTTCACCTTCTTCTCATCATCTTTTTTTTTTATGCTTCCTGTGATATCTTGAATTTTCTTTTTAGAATCTTTTAAGATTCATTACTTTTTTTGCTTTTCTATGATACTTTGAATTCTTCTTTCACCTTTTCCACCTCATCTTTTTATTTCATTTGTGCTTCCTGTGATGCGTAGAATTCTTCTTTCACCTCCATAGCCAATTCTTCTATTTTCATTTCCCCCTCTCTTCCATCTATGTCCTCTTTCTTTTCCTTCCACACATTTTCTTATTTCTGACTTTCTTTTATTCGTTTTTCCTTTTTTTTTTTTTTTACTCTTCCTTCTTTCTCTGTCCCTCCCCTCTCCTCCTCTCTCTCCTCTCTTCCTCCTCTCCATCTTCCTTCTCCTCTTCTTCCTAGATCTTCTCTACTTATTATACTGTATACCTCCTTTCTCTGTTCTCTTTTCCTTTCCTACTTCCTCTATTCCTCCCCTCTCCTCCTCCTCTCTCTCCTCTCTTCCTTCTCTCCATCTTGGTCCTCCTCCTCTTCCTTAATCAACTCTTCTTCCTCCCATTCTTCCATTTGCTCCTAAACTCTCTTCCTCAAATTCCTCCTCTTTCCCTTCTTCACAATTTCTTCATTCTCTTTTCTGTCCTTTTCTACAAATTTCTCTTGCCCTCTCCCTTCTCCTCTCCTTCCTCTTCAACCTCCCTCATTCTTGATCTGTCACTTACAATAACGCAAGCCTCATTGCCAAATACCATGTATTCTATTCACAAGTCCAGTGACCCCATCAATTTGCAATCTCCCTTTCCCCTTCATAGTCCTCTTCCTTCCCATTCCCTCATCCTTCTCCTCCTTTTCCTTCTCCTCTTCCTTGTCCTCCTCCTTCTCCTCCTCCTTGTCCTCCTTCTCCTTCTCCCTCTCCTCCTCCTTCTCCTCGTCCTTCTCCTCCCCCTTCTCCTCCTCTTTCTCCTTCTCCTTCTTCTCTTCCTCCTCCTCTTCCTTGTCCTTCTCCTTCTCCTTCTCCTCCTCCTGTCTCCTCCTCCTCCTCCTCCTCCTCCACGCTCTGCCCACCATAGATCCTATAGGACAGTCCCTCCCTCACAGACTTAAACTCCTCTTCAACTCTCACTCACTCCCACTCCATTCAACTCCCTTCCCTCCCTTTCCACTCCCTTCCCACTTTCTCTAACTCCCTTCCACTACCTTCCCATCCCTATACACCCTTTTCATTTCCTTCCAACTCCTCCAACACTCTCCTACACTCTCCCACTCCCTTGCACTCCCTCCCATCCTTCCATTATCATCCTACTCCCTCTCTTTACCTTCCCACCTCTTCCACTTCCTTCCAACTTCCACCCCTTCCCATTTTCTTCCACCTCATTATCACACTCTTCCACCCACTTCCACTCCCTTCCCACCCTCCTCCACCCCCTTCCAACTCCCTCCACTCCCTTCCCATCCCCTCCAACCTCCCTCCCACACTCTTCCATCTACTCCCATACCCTTCCACTCCCTTTCTTACCACTTCCACTCTCTTGCCACTTCCTTCCCATTCCCTCCAACCTCCATACTACACTCTTCCACAACTCCCACACCCTTCCACTCCCTTACCAACTCCCTTTCCTACCACTTCCACTCCCTACTCATCCCCTCCATCCTCCTTACCACACACTTCTCATCCTCTTCCACATCTTTCCCACCCCTTCCACCAACCCAACCCTCTTTCCACTCCCTTCCATCCACTCTCATCCCTTTCCACCCCCTCCAACTCCCTCCCACACTCGTTTCATCCACTCGCACTCCCTCCCACTCCTTCCTTTCTCTCTAATGACTCCATACGATTCTCCTTTACATTGTATGCGGAGCGAACTCCCATACATCGTCCTTATTCCCAATTGTCAGAGTAATATTTGGTCCCCCAACTCACTCCCCCACTCCCCATAACTCCACATAGTTCTCCATTATCCCTATCGGTCCAATCTAAGCCTTAGGCAGCTCTCACACCGGCGCAACTAGTTGCGTGAAACCAGTCGCACGCATTTTGTTTTGATTTATTTTATTTCAACTTAATAATTATTACTATCATCATCATCATCATCATTATTATCATCATTATTATCATTATCATTACTATTTTCTTTATCATTATCATTGTTATGTATTTATCTTATAATTTTTTGGTTTTACTTTTTAGTCAATTAGAAGCAATGCAAATGGTTGTGGCGTCGGAAGCAACTGGTTTCATACAACTGGTTGCGTCAGTGTGCGAGCTGGCTTAGGATTCAGTCAACGTGCCGGCAGAGGATTCAAATCAGCCAAGGACCTTCCACAATAAAGAATGTAAATTCATTATAACTTTCGTTGGATTTTGGGTTTTGTTTTTTGTGACAACAGCCGAAAAAAAAAAAATGATTCAGAAAATTTTATGTCAACAATGTTTTGTGTGGTATGTGGGAGTGAGGGTGAGGAAAAGGAGTGGGAGGAAGTAGGAGGGAGATGAGGGAGTGGGAGGGAGCTGAGGGAGGTGAGGGAGGTGAGGGAGTGGGAGGGAGGTGAGGGAGTGGTAGGGTTGTAAGGAAGTGGGAGGGAGGTGAGGAAATGGGAGGGAGCTGAGGGAGGTGAGGGAGGTGAGGGAGTGGGAGGGAGGTGAGGGAGTGGTAGGGTTGTAAGGAAGTGGGAGGGAGGTGAGGAAAAGGGAGGGAAGTGAGGGATTGGGAGGGAGGTGAAGGATTGGGAAGGAGTTAAGGGAGTGGGAGGAGGATGAAGGAGTGGGAAGTAGGTGACGGAGTGGGAGGGAAGTGAGGTAGTAGGTGGGAGGTGAGGGAGTGGGAGAGAGGGGAGGTAGTGGGAGGGAGGTGAGGGAGTGGGAGGGAGGTGAGGGAGTGGGAGGGAGGTGAGGGAGTGGGAGGGAAATGAGGGAGTGGGAGGGAAGTGAGGAATTGGTAGGAAGCTGAGGGAGTGAGAGGGAAGTGAGGGAGTGGGAGGGAAGTGAGATAGTAGGAGGGAGGTGAGGGAGTTGAAAGGAGGTGAAGTAGTAGGCGGGAGGTGAGGGAGTGGGAGGGAGGTGAGGAATTGGTTGGAAGGTGAGGGAGTGGGAAGGAAGTGAGGTAGTGGGAGGGAGGTGAGGGAGTGGGAAGGAGGTGAAGCAGTAGGCGGGATGTGAGGGAGTAGGAGGGAGGTGAGGGAGTGGGAGGGAAGTGAGGGAGTGGTAGGGAGGTGAGGGAATAGGCGGGAGGTGAAGGAGTGGGAGGGAGGTGAGGGAGTGGGAGGGAGGTGAGGGAGTGGGAGGCAGGTGAGGGAGTGGGAGGGAGGTGAGGGATTGGCAGGGAGGTGAGGGAGTAGGCGGGAGGTGAAGGAGTGGGAGAAAGGTGAGGGAGTGGGAGGGAGGTGAGGGAGTGGGAGGGAGGTGAGGGAATGGGAGGGAAGTGAGGGAGTAGGCAGGAGGTGAGGGAGTAGGCAGGAGGTGAGGGAGTAGGCAGGAGGTGAGGGAGTGGGAGGGAGATGTGAAGGTGGTCTGAGAAAGGCTAGACTCGCGTATTTGATATTGAATTATGTAAATAGGTTCGAGTCTACACAACGCGTCAGCACAAAAGTAAATAAATGAATAAGTGAATAAATAGGTGAATGAATAAATGAATAAAGGAACAGATAAACATATACATAAACAAATAGATACATAGGAATCAATAAATGAATAAATAGATAAATAATTAAACAAAAAATAAAGAAGCATATGCATAAATAAAAAATACATATACAAGCATATACATAAATAAACACATAGATGAAATAATATCAATAAAGGCAAAACTACCATGAAAAACGTGACTTCATTTAATATAGGACTCTACACTAATAAATAAATAGATAAATAAATAAATTATTATTTAACATTTCCAATGTAGATATTTTTCTGCTGTATGGCGACAGCACCGATTATTTCTTAAATTTTACTAAATCACGTTTTTAATAATTTCATAGTTTTTATCTGGCATACGAATATATACATTATGCAGTTTATAACTAAGTGACAGATACTTACTTTGTTCTTCAATATATCTTTATCTTCTTCAAAAACAAAGTCAAATTGAACAGAACTTAAGTCTTTGACCTCTCTTGCATTAACTGTACAAAATCTTAAGAAAAAAAAAAGTAAAGAAGCCAGACCATCATCGAACATAAAGGGTTAAGACTACGTGTGACTGACACACAGTCCCCCCTCCCCCCAACTACCCCCCAAGACCTCTCCCCCACCACCAATGACACCCCCTTTCGACCCCCCTTTCCCCCCTCCCCCCATTCATAAAGGCTTGACCAAGATAACTCGTCCCAACACTTCGAGTTTCTCTTTCCTTTAATCCACGAGGTCTCCTCCTCTTCCTAATTATAACCTCCCAGATCTTGAACCGATTCGTTATTGAAGAGGAGACGGTGGAGGGGGTGTGGAGGAGGGAGAAGTGGAGGAGGAGGAAGACATGGAGTAGACGGTGGAGGGGGTGTGGAGGAGGGAGAAGTGGAGGAGGAGGAAGACATGGAGTAGACGGTGGAGGGGGAAGTGGAGGAGGAAGGAGTGCAGGAGGAGGAAGACGTGGGAGAGGAAGAAGTCCAGGAGGAGGAAGACATGGAGGAGGAAGACATGGAGGAGGAAGACATGGAAGAGGAAGAAGTGCAGGAGGAAGAAGTGCAGGAGGAAGAAGATATGGAGGAGGAAGAAGCACAGGAGGAGGAAGACGTGAGGGAGGAAGAAGTGCAGGAGGAGGAAGACATGGAGAAGGAACTGGAGGGCGAAGTGGAAGAGGTGGAATGTAGAACAGGAAAGAACAGGAGGAGACAATGCAGAATGTGCTAAAGAGGAGAACAAGGAAAATAGAGAAGAGTAGGAGAAGGAGGAGAAGGATTTGAAGGAGGAGGAGGAGGAGAGTGAAGAGAGGGATGTGAAGGAGGAGAAGGAGAAGGAAGAGAAATATATAAAAGGAGGGGACGAAAGAGAAGGATGTAAAAGACGAGGAGGAGGAGGAGGAGGAGGAGGAGGAAGAGAATGATATGATGGAGGAGGAGGAAGAGATAGACATAAAGATGGTACTGGGTATACAGCATTCATATATACATATACATATACACATGTACACATACACACAAATTTACACATACATCTATACATATACACACTCATCTATACACATACATACACATACACTTATACACATATACACACATATTCGTACAGATATGCATACACACACATACTCATGTACTTATACACATATTAATATAAACATATACATACACACATACACTTAGAGTAGGTGTGTGTGGACATGAAGAAAGTCTGTGTACGTGCAAGAAATGGAGTAGAGGTGAGTGAGGATGAGAGGAGAGAGGAAAGGAGTAAAGGATTTGGCCATTGAAGGGATACAGACGGGCCAAGAAAGTGTACGTGTGTACGTGTGCGCGCGCGCGCGCGCGCGTGTGTGTGTGTGTGTGTGTGTGTGTGTGTGTGTGTGTGTGTGTGTGTGTGTGTGTGTGTGTGTATGGGTGGGGGCTGAGGGGGCGAGAGAGAAGGGAGGGGGTGGGGAGGTGTAGGGGAAGGGGAAGGGAAAAGGGGAAAAGAGGAGGTGGGGGTTCTATTAGGCCGTACAGGATACTGTGACCCAAGAACTACGCATAGGGTGAACCATTTCAAGAAGAGAGTTGATGAAAATAGGGCAATGGAAGACTAAAGAAAAAGAATAAAGAAGAGTGAAGAGAAACCAATATT
>NC_134779.1:59586743-59599243 GCF_046742065.1 Oratosquilla oratoria
AGATTTCTTAGCCGTATGTGGTCATGCGGTGTGATATGTGACAACGAGGGAGGAGATGAAGACACTGAAGACGATAGAGGACAGCGAAGAGAAAATATGTGATCATAGGAAATGGAGGAAGAGAATTTGCTTGGTAAAATAAATGGAGGGTTACAAGAAGAGAGGAAGAAGAACGGAGAAGATGAAGAGGAGGAGGAGGAGGAGGAGATGGACAGGAAGGAGGGAAGGGGGAGTGTGATGGAGGGACTGAGAGGGGGATGAATGGAGAGGATGAAGAGGATGAAGAGGAAGAGGAGGAGGCGGAAGAGGAGGAGGAGGACGAGGAGGAGGAAATGGACGGGGAGGAAGGAAGGGGGAAGGGGAAGGAGGGATTTTGAGAGGAGGAAGAATGGAGAAGATGAAGAGGAGGAGAAGGACGAGGAGGAGGAGGAGGAGGAAGAAGGGGGAAGGGGAAGGAGGGAGTTTGAGAGGAGGTATAATGGAGATGAAGAGTAGGAGGAAGTGGACGGGGAGGAGAGAAGAGGGAGGAGAAGGAGGGATTTGAGAGGAAGAAGAATGGAGAAGATGAAGAAGAGGAGGAGGAAGAGGTGGACGGGAAAGAAGGAAAGATGAGAGGGACTCTCACGACCATTTTATTAATAGTATTTCATAAGTAATACATATAGGTAGTTAATCCTACAACTGGCGCAAATGAATGGTTAACTTTATTTTGGCTACAATCAAACTAGTTTTCAACTGAGAATTCAAAGTAGCTACAGGAGGGGGGGTAGGAGGAGACGAGACGAGGGTAGAGGAGAGGAGGGTGGAGGAGAGGAGGGAAGAGGAGGGGAGAGGAGGGAAGAGGATGGGAGAGGAGAGGCGAGGAGAGAGGAGAGGAGAAGAGAGGAGGGGAGAGAGAAGAGAGGAGGGAAGGGGAGGGGAGAGGGAGAGAGAAGAGAGGGGGAGAGGAGAGAGGGGTGAGGAGAGATGAGAGAGGGGAGAGGAGGGAGGGGAGAGGAGAGAGGAAAGAGGAGGGGAGAGGAAGGGAAAGGAGAGGGGAGGAGGGGAGAGGAGAGGAAACGAAACAGGAGAGAGGAGGAAAAGAGAATAGAAGAGGGGAGAGGAGGGTAGAAGAGAAGAGAAGATGAGAGAGAATGAGAGAGGAGGGAAGAGGAAGGGAAAGGAGGGGTGAGAGGAGAATAGGTGAGGAGAGGGGAGAGGAGAGGAGAGGCGAGGAGAGGCGAGGAGAGGAGAGGAGAGGAGAGGAGAGGAGAGGAGAGGAGAGGAGAGGAGAGGGGAGGGGAGAGGAGAGGAGAGGAGGAGGGAGGAGAGGAGGCGTAGGGGCCAGCGCCTTCTACGTATATGGAAGGCTTAAGGAGAGAGCTTAGAGCTATGGGGGTGATTTCTTCTGGGAGGTCATTCCCAGGCTGGATTTTTAGTCAATAAGTAAATGGAAGCAAATGATACTAAGAGCGCCTTCCCCTCTCTCTATTCTTTCTTTCTTCTCTCTTCTCTCTCTCTCTCTCTCTCTCTCTCTCTCTCTCTCTCTCTCTCTCTCTCTCTCTCTCTCTCTCTCTCTCTCTCTCTCTCTCTCTCTCTGTGTGTGTGTGTGTGTGTGTGTGTGTGTGTGTGTGTGTGTGTGTGTGTGTGTGTGTGTGTGTGTGTGTGTGTGTGTCCACCTTTGTGTACACGTGCCTTTTTGTACTCTAATATTTGCTTTTAGGTATGTTCAATTTGCAGCAAAAGTTTTCTATTATTGATCGTATGAATATATGTACAGTATGTATGTATGTATGTATTTATGTATGTATGTATGTATGTACGTATGTATGTATGCATGTATCTACTATTCCAGGTCTCATACAGGGACCAAACCCTGGCCTTATGAATCACCAGACACGTCACTAACCACTATACCTAACGAGAGCTCAATATAAAATCAACCTCGAAAATATTTTTTACATACACGATTCGTTCCTCACGCAAACATTAGAAAATTCTAATTTAACCAATTTGTGTTTAATCGTAAAGATTATAAATCTTATATTACAATTCTATATGGTGGTGAATAAGTACTTGGCTTAATATACAAGTAAGGTTGTTTGTATATGAACTCTCGATGACATTGTTAGCATACAATATATTTTATCATTTTAAAGATTTTAATTCAATTTGGGATCTATAGTACAATTAGTTACAATTACGTGCTATGTTATGGTATTCTTTATATTTCTCATACTTATACATATAAATGGGAAAACAAGTGGTTGCTGAGTATGCTTTAGTTGTCCACCTCCCTTATAAGGAAGAAGATACCTTTAGAATCACGTATGTATGTATCTCTATATGTATGTGTGTACGTATGTATGTATGAGTATATGTATATGTATTTGTGCATGTGTGTATGTATATGTAAATATGCATGTACGTGTGTATGTATATATATATATGTATATGTTTATATGCATATATGTATATATATATATAATATATATACTTATATACATACATATATATATGTATGTATATATGCATGTGTGTATGTATGTATTTGTGTGCACATATGCGTGAATTTATATATGTATGTATTCTATCCTGAGGTGTAAGGAACTCAATACAGTTGATGTGCACAGTCACTTAGAGAATAGTGTTTGTATGGAACTGTAGACACAGAAACTGTAGCACATGTTATCTCTGTCGCAATACAGAAAAACACTGCACTTATAGACAAAACTAAAAATCAAAACAAAAAATATTTCTTATATCAAAACGCAATACACGAACACACACACACACACATATATATATATATATATATATATATATATGTATATATATTATATATATATGTATGTATATTTATATGTATATGTATATATATATATATATATATATATATATATATATATATATATATATATACATATAAGTATACATATATATATAAAAATTATATCTGTCGTCTGGGATATATATATATATATATATATATATCATTATATATATATGTATATATGTTCTCTGGGACCCATTCAGTGTTTTACACACATACATATATATATATATATACATATATATATATATATATATATATCTATATATATATATATATATCAACGAATTTCTACAATTTTCTTCAGAGACGCAGAGGCGAGACGACTTTAGCATATGCGGACATTAGAAGGATATAAATTTCCTCTTCCCCCCGGTAACCCGGATCTACCTCTTCTACTCGTGCCGGACTGGACCCCTGGGGTGTCGTTCCAGCGCTGTTAAGTAGGAACGCTGTAAGTAGGGAGGCCATTTGGCTGGAAGGAACCTTGTTTAATCAGGCAAAACTCGTGTCCTTTTTTGTATAATTTCTTCTTAACGTTTGGATTATATTTAGTGCGTATGTGTGGTTGTATGTGTGTATAGGTATTTTTTGTTGTTTTATTGGGATTTCATGTGGTTTTGTGATGAATTGGGGAAAGAGTAAACAAGTGAATATGCAAATATTGGGTATGGAATACAGCCGCGGAGGCAAAGATTCGGGTTGAGATACAGATGTGCACGTAGATACAAATACAGATGTGTATATAGATACAGATATAGATACTGTTGAAGATATATATTCAGACACAGACAGACGCAAACAAGCACAAACATCCACATGCATACACACACACACACACACACAGAGGCAATCAGAGAGGGAGACGTTCAGGGACAGAGACAGACAGACAGAGACAGATGTGTGTATATATATATACATATATATATATATATATATATATATATATATATATATATACATATATATGTGATATATATATATATACATATATATATATATATATATATATATATATACATATATATACATATATATATATGGAACACACACACACACACACACACACTCATAAGCACATGCACGCACACACACGTGCACACACTACCTTTAGTTTATTCAATTGGTAGTTTGCAACTGTTTCCTTTTATTTTGAACTTCTACATTTTTCTTTTTCTTTACTCTTAATGAAGAATCTGTTGGTACCATATTGTGATACCATAGCCTCTCTTCGGCCGTATTACATCAGGTTAGTATTGCATACAACAACTATTGAAAAAAATATGACACTGAGAGCATAAATGGGTCATTAGGCGTGTGTTCGTATGTGTGTTGGCCGGTAATAGCGTGAGTTGACATTCTGGTAATATATGAAGAAGTCGGCACCAATTTGCTGGCCTGCCGAGCTTAGGTGGGTCAATAAATGTGACGGCACACCATGCATTACTCACTAGCATGCTACTTGCTTTTCCTACTTCTTTCGAGTACAAATGACTTCGGTTACGATCTTTTGTTTTTCAAAGTTCTGAATATTCGATGATTCTTGCGTCGTAGAGTTAGAATCTGAATGAAGAATTAAAAGAAGTTAAAGCTAGAATACGAAAGTTACACACATTATTGAGATGTTCTTACGTAAGTCTAGAATATTGTAACCGAAGACGTTTCTATTCAAAGTAGCATAACCAAATAGCATGCTAGTCTAATGTGCCAACACCTTAATTGAGTTTGATTGTACTATAATGTTAAAAGGGGGGGGTGTATAAGACGTCAAGGGGAAATTGGTCAGTTTGTGTATTTTTGTGTAATCTAATTGTACTATAATTGTGTAATCTAATTGTACTATAATGTTAAAAGGGGGGGTGGGGTGTATAAGACGTCAAGGGGAAATTGGTCAGTTTGTGTATTTTTGTGTAATCTAATTACACAATTAAAGAATTAAGCCTCACGATCAATACGCGGAATAGTAGAATTCGAAGATATTTTCGTAATATTCTGACTTTCTTGTCACAAGAAGAGTTTCCGTCGATGCACTATTTCGAGATGTGTGATATGGCCTACGGACGAATAAATATATATACACGACTTGATGGCGCGGTTGGTAGAGTCCCCAGCTGCCACCACGGAGGTCCGGGTTCGAATCCCGACCAGGGCTGAAATAATTTCAGTATCGCTGCGCTGCGAGTCATTACTCCAACTCTCGTGGGCGGGGAGTTGGGTGTGTGTGCGTGTAAGGTCACAGCATTACCCATAGATCGGTCATATATGAGCTCTGAGCTCTCTTCCGGGAGGGAAATAGCTGTCGATCATGAGTCCAACACGTGATCCAAGACCATGGTGGTGAATCACAAGTCGGCCGGACAGACAGACGGGCCGAATGAATGGACAAAGAGATAGACGGGCAGTTGAACTATCGGGCAGTCGTACAGACTGACGAAGAAAGACAGGGACGGACAGACGGACAGACAGACAGACAGACAGATGAATAGAGACTGAACCTTTAGACCAGCGTTTCCCAACCTGGGGTGCTAGCACCTCCTGGGGGTGCTGAAATCAATTATATGGGGTGCTGAGAAGTATTGCACACAAAAATCATATATGTATCTTTGATTGTCTAGTTGTGCATATTTGACTTTTTCTATGCTATTTTATTTTTTCTGGTGTTATTTCTTCTACAAACAATATTGTCAATTTGTTTCAGTTCTAAGGAATCAAGAAAATAAATCATCAAGCAGTACACGTCATTTTCTTTTATCCTTCTCATAACAAGTTAGGGGTGCTGGACTGCTTAGACATGACAACAAGGGGTGCTTTGGTCGGAAAAGGTTGGGAAATGCTGATCTACATTTTTTGTACATTTAGAAGGAAATATTTAGTCGTGATTTGGATCTTGCCAAGGTTACTGAACTCAACATGATTAAAATACTATTATAAATTTTATCCTTGTATTATTTGTCTACATCCTCCTGCAAATAAAGATTAACCTAGCCTTACCTAACCTAATCTAATTTAGTTAAATAAGGGTAATTTATGTGATTAGATCTTAAAAATGTTTGATTCGCTAACGTTGATAAGATTCTAAGATTTCAACACAAACATACCATAAGGTGACTTTCAACTTTGGCCATTGCTCGGGCCATCTAGATTCAATTCTAGCTTCTGTCCACTAAACTAGATTCAACTCGTTTAACTAACGAGCAAAGCATCCAATTCACGCTATCCTATACAAAAGTTGTCAACAGTATGAGACAAACTAAAACTAATTCGGTTATGTCAACATGAAATGTATTATGATACGGAAATAATTCCTGTGTAACAAATATCAATTCACTCATGTATATTGTTGAACACTTTCTGTCAGAAAAAAGTTAAGTAAAATAAAATTATAGTAGTAATAATAGAAATGATAACAATAATAATGAATAAATAAAGATAAAATAAATGAACATATAAATAAATAATTAAGAAAAATGTGAATAAACAAATCAATGAAAATAGATAGACAAATGAATAAAGAAATAAATAGACAAATAGATGGATAGAAAATAATTCTAGATAAATTACTCGTATGGCTTTTAGAGTAATTAAAATTACTGAATACACTGGGTATTCTGTGGTCCCACCTTCGAGACACAAACTTATTTCAATGCAGACAGACTTGTCATCAGATGATTTAAGCACTTATGCCCTATTTTCTTTTCCAACTGCACTCCTTTCTAAAAGATCATCTGAGACAGAAACGCAGATAGACAGACAAGCATTATGCTTACACTTTCCACAAAGTATGGAGCAAAGTTCCTGTTCATATTATACAATGCAATGTATGTTTCCAATCAGTATCCATTAAAATTGTCAGAAAATATTGAATATAGGTACTACCCCGTCTGGGGTATTGGCTGCATGTTATTGTAGGATTAAGCTCAGTAGTAGGCAGCCGGGAATTTTGCTTTATAACATTTACCACTAATAAGTTAATTAACAGAACGTTGGGGTTAGCGGAACGTGACTGAATATGGAGTACATCACCTCATCCTGTGTGTGAGTGGTGCTCCCACGATGGAAACCTAAAAGTGTAGTGTCGTGTACGAACAATTTGTCTACTTATTTTCACAAACTATTGTATTTCTTCCTAAATATTTAGAAAACTAAGGGTACTACTTCCATGTTATAGACCTTTGCTAGCTTGACGAAGAGGTGAACTAAATTTCCAATACAAAATTATGAAACTCCACTATTTCGAATGTCACTCGTCTATGGTAAACGTCACAATACAACTTTAAGAATCTTATTATCTCATTGAACCCATAAGTTAATCTTGGTAACAGAACCACATAGAAATGAACGAGAAAACAATGTTAAGCACTGTATAGAGAACATAAGATATGCTCATAGACATAAATCCAGAAATAAAATATATGATTACAATCGAAATTATTAATCTCGTAAAATCGTTGTTCTGTTGCTAAGTGTAACCACGCGTTTATATGTAAAACTACAAATTATCGCGATAGTTAGAATCTTGGTTAGTCAAAGCTATTTCCTATGGCTAAGGCAACCCCCCTCCTAACTTCCCACAAAAAGATAAATAGATGAAATAAATAAACAAATAAATAAATGAATAGATAAATTTAGTATGTCAGTGTGTTCTGTGTCTGTACTTACCGTGATATGTGAGCGTATCCGAAGGAAAACTTCCTTGCTCTATGTTTACAACACTTCCTTCTCCGTTTTTATTTCACTAGCACAATAAACACTAATAAAATACACACTGTAACACACACTAACTCACTAACCACGATGGGGCACCACATATGAAAATAAACAATTATTTACCAATTCTTTTTAGATGGAGAGGTCTTTCGTCCTTCCTCTCTTGGTCGAGTCTTTGTCAACAATATTCAAAATTTCCGTTGATGTGAAAAACTCGTCAGACTTCTTAACGTACGAAAAAAAACAAAAAAAAAAACACGATAGCCTTTTGTGGTCATTTGGCAAATTTCGATGATCGAATTAAAACAAATTAGATATAGATCAATCGGACCTCCAATGAAAGAAATTTGAATGATTTTATTCTGATCAACTATGAATAATCGAAACCATTACCGTAAAGACCAATTTGAGATGACAAGTGCAGTCGACTACGGAAAGATAAGATGGCAGCAATGAACGAAAGAAAATGAACAATCTAACGAAATATTATGAATCCATTCAAATCATCACTGGACCTTACGAGTTTTCCGATGAATGCCAAATAATTTCATTCAACTGAAGAGACACTCCTACCAAAGAAGTGAAAAAAAAAAAAAATCTTGATTAATCCTTTAGGTAAAGTGACACCCTTTCTAGTTTTTGTTGTTGTTGTTGTTGACATTAGATATTATCAAATGAAGGTATGGAATCCCCAAACTCAAAATTATCGTTCTTGAAGTACTGAAAACTTTCTCGTCAAGCTGTTCGTTCGAGTAGAAACGACTTCGGTTACAATTTTTTTTTTTTTCGTTTTTTTTTTTTTGTTACATTTTGAAAAACTGAATGAATAATTACGGGAAGCTAGAGAAATAGGAATGTTGAACGCGTTATTGAAATGTTCCTAGATAAGTCCAGAATAATGTAAAGTAAATATTCGTCTAGCCAATCAAATTCACAATAGTTGACAATAATTGACTTAGTGTGAAATGGTTTGGGAGGGTCGCGATCCATAACAGCAACCTCAAATTGGGGTCCACGGTTCATAGTGGTCTGTCTGAATAGTGTCCTTGGGTGGTCGGGCTCCGTAGTGGTCCTGTTCAAAAGGGGGTCCTTGCAAATATATGATGGGGTCGTGGTCCCAAGAGACGATGTTCAAGAAGGAGTCTGCCAAGTGAGAGTAAGGGGCAATTTACACTGTCAAACGGTTTGTCCAACCCGGTTTGTCAAAGGAGCGTTTGAAGTGGTGTTTGACCGTGTGAATGTGGTATTTGGTTGTCAAACACGTTTGTCAAACGTGTTTGACAACCAAATACCCCATTCACACGGTCAAATATCACTTCAAACCATTCTTTGACAAACCATTTGAACGTGTAAATGGCCCTTTAAGGTGTCAGGGGTCGCGGTCCAACAATATCCTTTTCAAAAGAAGGGACCCTGATAGGAAGGAGGAAAGGGATCTCAAAATATAGAGGGTAGATCGTAATCCAAAACACCCGAAGATGGGGAAGGGACCTGTTGGAAAACAATTTTATTTTTGTATATTTGAAGAAGTCTCCGGGCCAACCTATTGACCGCTTCCATGCCTTGTGACACTAACGGCCGAACTTAGGGTAATTTCGCGCAAGTAGTCTTCCCAAGGCTGTTTATATTAACCCAGCTTTGCTCTATATACATTGAAAAAGATTATGGAGACTCGGGGAAGAGTTCATAGGTACAGTTATCTACTTGAACACAGTGACACCTTCTTTGGCCCTTATGTGTAAAAGTGTGTGCAGGAGTATGTATGGATGTATGTATGTATGCTTGTATGTATGTATGTATGTATGCATGTATGTATGTATGTATGCATATAATGTATGTACGTATGTGTGTATGTATGTATGCATATACTGTATATATGTATGTCTGCATGTATGTATGTATATATGTATGTATGTATGTATGTATGTATGTATGTATGTATGTCTGCATGTATGTATGTATATATGTATGTATGTATGTATGTATGTATGTATGTATGCATGTATGTATGTATGTACAGTGCGTATGTCTGCATGCATGCATGCATGTATACATGCATCTATGTATGTATGTATGTATGTATGTATGTATGCAAGTATAGCATGTATGTATGTATATGTATGTATGTATGTATGTATGTATATGTGTATGTATGTATGTATGTATGTATATATGTATGCTTATACAGAAGTATAGATGAGGTGCGTGTGGATGTGAGTTGGTGTATGTATGTTTGTATGTGCGAGGTGCTTGTAAATGTGTGTGTGTGTGTTTATGTGTGTATGTGCGTTTGTGTGTGTTTGTGTGTGTGTGTGATTCACCACTCACCATGCACACACACCCAACTCCCCGCCCATGAGAGTTGGAGTGCATATGTGAGTGCGTGCGTGTGTGTGCGTGCGTGTGTGTGTGTGCGTGCGTCTGTGTATGCGTGCGTGTGAGTGCGTGCGTGTGTGAGTGCGTGCGTGTGTGCGTGCGCGTGGGCGTGCGTGCGTGTGTGTGTGCGTGCGTGTGTGTGTGCGTGCGTGTGTATGTGTGTGCGTGCGTGTGTGTGTGTGTGTGTGTGTGTGTGTGTGTGTGTGTGTGTGTGTGTGTGTGTGTGTGTGTGTGTGTGTGTGTGTGTGTGTGTGTGTGTGTGTGTGTGTGTGTGTGTGTGTGTGTGTGTGTGTGTGTGTGTGTGTGTGTGTGTGTGTGTGTGTGTGTGTGTGTGTGTGTGTGTGTGTATGTATGTGTGTGTGTGTGTGTGTGTGTGTGTGTGTGTGTGTGTGTGTGTGTGTGTGTGTGTGTGTGTGTGTGTGTGTGTGTGTGTGTGTGTGTGTGTGTGAGTGTGTGTGTGTGTGTGGTTCCAGTTTTGTTTAAGTTCATACGTTTTTGAATTCGACTTATCAAAGTTGAAATAACAGAAGGTGATGACTAATTTTTGTGATGGTTAATATGATTGGTCGTCAGAATATTTCAGTGAAATAATCCTTTGCATTTGTCATATAGAATTGGTCACTTCTATTGTTTATCGTATGTATTCACTCCTACTCCAATGTCAGTAACTTCGTCTGGCCTCAGTGAAAACAAACTAAGACTGTTTCTGCATCTATTCCTACATTTATCTGTTTATCAATCATGGGTTTTTTGTCCCATATCAGAATTAGATTATCTGGTGCAAGAAAAAAAAAAGAAGAAAAAAAAAAAAAAAAACTAAGGCTTGTTACATTAGAAAAGAGTTCATAATCTTTCGTCAAATTTGCCATATTTTCGCTCATTCCTGGTTTCAAATGTTTTCAAACCTGCCTAGTGACAAAGTTGATATTAGCGCCACCTAAATAGATCGTTCAAGACCCAATTACGATCGTTCAGTTTACAGGTCATGTAATCAAAATTCTCGTTAAATGTTTTGAATTTGAAACGCCGAAGAACGATTTCACTTACGGTGTTCAAGACTTTCCTAGGGACAAATCAATAATGTGTTTAACATTCGTATAGATTTACCTCCTATTAGTTCGTCATTTAGTTTCTCAATATATGACGCAAAGGTGATTTGTGATTTGGAGATTCAAAAAACGGAAGATTTTAACCTAAGTCGTTTCTACTAAAACGAACTCACTTGATTCGCGTTTGCGTGACAGTTGCTTTAGAATTCTCTTCATTATTCGGTCTCAACAATCAAATGTGCTTGTTTCACTTGTTTCACTTCTATTACTATTCTTCACAGACAACAAATGACAACTAATTACGTTTTATTCATATATTCATTATCCATTTGTTTATCTATTTTAAATTTACTTATGTATTTAGTTATTTATTTCAATAATACGTCAGAAAGCCTGATGAGCTAACAGTCAATCATAGTTCGAACATAGAATCTGTTGACAGCAGGGGAGGAAGATCGAAAGTGTTGCCTGTCCTGCCTAAATGTCTTTATTTCAAACCCGTAACTATGTGTAATTACAAACAAAAAACATTAGTGTTTGTGGTACATTATCTTGCCGCGGTTAGTGAGTGTTAATGTGTGTTTAGTGATATACAAGTAAACTAAAAAAGTGGAACGAGCTTCAAGTCTTCGTATGGAGCTTCCCGCCTTGTCACGTAAGTACAGAGAACAGCTATGCCAAGCTTCAAACACAACACTTAAGACACTGTCATTCGTAGCTGATTTTGTACCGTGTGAACCTCTATGTCATAGGGGAAGTACTATATACGTGTATGTCTGTCACTTGAGAATCGTTAGTTTAGGGTCATAGGATGGCCGAATCGGTCTGGTCTCATTTATTATTAGTTATATGTCAATTTATTATTATTTACAATTTACCTGTTTGTTGTTAGACTGTGTCTATGCGATTATGTATTTTATTTGATACATTATTATAGTTTTTAATTATTCATTTATTATTATTATTATTAGTTTTTTCGCATGCGACCTAGATATGGACCAAAAGGTCTCCTGTAGGCATGCTCCGCCTTTGTAATCCTTTGTAATTTGACAGTGTTGACATAAAACATATATACACACAGGCAAGAGGTGCCTGGCCATACATGACCAATTTTCATTGCGTAGAAATATTCTAATTATTTTTTATCTTGTTTCAATACTGTTTTTATCTACTTATTTAGTTGTTTCTTTGTTACCTATTTTCGTTTTTTTTATATATTCAATCTGTGTTTTCATCTATTCATCGTTATCAAGGCTTGCTGGCTTAGTAAATCTTTTCGTTTTTTTATATATTCAATCCCTATTTTTATCAATTCATCTTTATAGACTTGCTGGCTTGGTAAATCTTGAAAAAAAAACGCGTGTTTCCAAGTTCCTAACCTAAACTAAACTAAGATTATAGTCAATCCAGCAGAGAGATGAGTATGTGAGCGTGCGTGTGTACTTCATAAGTTTAATTTCCTCGATCGCTGCCATCCATCTCTGCCGATTAATTTATCATAACATTGAGTGTGGTTGTGTGTCTTCTATATAGTGGACCATACCACTCATCCCCGT
>NC_134779.1:59604243-59624243 GCF_046742065.1 Oratosquilla oratoria
ATACACACATAAATACTTGCACACACACACATTAATACATGGATGCAAGGATACATACATGAATGCACACACATGTACTCGTACATACACACATGCATGCACACATACACATACATTCACACGTCACAATACATCGTTATTTGTGATTCTCTTTCATATATCATGGTATCCTTCCCTCAAAGACCCCTTTCACACTAGGCAACTAGTGACGGTCACTAGTTACCTACCATTATTTCAAATTGAGCCTCTCACACTACGCCAATGCGGTTGCCCGGTTGAGCAACAGGCTGTGGCTGTTGCCCGCCCCGGTAACAAGTGACCGTCACTGGCAATTGACGTCACCGACATTCTCTTTTTTCTTGATCAGCAAAGCCAACAGAAGCACCTCCTACATTGATGCCATTCTTTCGACTAATGAGATGATGAGAAAGGATTCCACAACTCGGTGACAATCACTGGTTACTTGCAGTTGCCTAGTGCGAAAGGGACCTAACGGAACCTTTTCATATTTGCTGGTACTCGGCGGACACCCCCCCCCACAACGAAAAAAGATTTTGACAGACTTAAAAAGATTTAAGACTAATCGTCACTAACACACACAGTACATAGTCGTACCCTCGTGCAGTCTTTCTCCCACTCCTTCTCTCCTCAAATGGAAAAAATTTCGCCATTTTCATGTTAAATTTTGTTCATTCCTGTTCAAATAAATAAATATTCACACACACACACACACACACACACACACACACACACACACACACACACACACACACACACACACACACACACACACACACACACGCACAAAAACAGATATATATATATATATATATATATATATATATATATATATATTTTTTTTATTTTATTATTTTTTTTTTTTTCCGAAACCCTTGAAATGTCTTCACGGAAACCACAGTTTGAGAGTCAATGGAGTAATGTTTACTTCCTGGTAACAGTTAAATGACTTTGTCGATTCTAACGACATGTCAGATTAAATCCACACTTGTGGCAAACTAATAATTTTCTACCGCAAGAACTTGTTCTGATAATGAAACACAATTACAGTAGATGTATAAACAGATAATTAAGTGTAGAGATGATGACAGACAAATTTATACTATTGCCATGGGGCTTTGGTTCCACATAGTCTGGCTCTCCGAGCACAGAGGGCGTAGATAATGAATTTAGTAAGGTTAAACTGCCTCCGGTTGTGATATTCACTTTTAGAATATGCGGATGGCTGGATGGATGGATGGATGGATGGATTGATTGATTTATCTATTTATCTATTTATTTATTATTTTTATGTATTTTTATCTATTATTTTTATTTGTTTTTATTTATTTTCATTTATTTACTGTAGTTTCATGTAGGCAATATATAAAAAAAAACTGTCATGAATTTTGTGCAAGTAGTCATATTGTGTAAATTACCTCGTGTATACAAGCTACTGTGAGAGATTTCAGCACTTGTGTACCCATTGTAAGAATCAATTTACTGTTAGGTTCAAGAATCCCTTTGAAATTCACGTGGCTTTTGGCCAGAACGATATAAGCCCTATCTTAGTTCCTACAGTTTAAGAGAGATAATCTTAAACCTAATCGTTTGATGTTAACCAGAATAAAACTCTTAAAGGTCGTCATATCATTGGTAGTGGTAAGGGGTAAACAGTTTAATGCTTAGCCTATCCTCAGCGGAATCGAACCCAGTGGCATTATTGGACAACAACGAAAGATTGGTAGGTGTTGGGCCTTGCTGCATTGCTTCAGACCCAGCCAGAGGGCGGGGTCAGAGATGTCCCCTCGTCCACGTGTGGCTAAGATAAAAGGTGAAATAGATGGATGTGGGATGGGTGAAGAGTGGGTGCATGACCCCTTAGTAAGGAGGAAATGCATCTTAATGTATATATATATATATATATATATATATATATATATATATATATATATATATATATATATATATAATGTATATATATAATAGAGAGAGAGAGAGA
Source organism: Oratosquilla oratoria (assembly GCF_046742065.1). Lineage (NCBI taxonomy): Eukaryota > Metazoa > Arthropoda > Malacostraca > Stomatopoda > Squillidae > Oratosquilla > Oratosquilla oratoria. The sequence goes on from NC_134779.1 coordinate 59,606,243, forward strand.
GAGAGAGAAAATGAGAAAGAGAGCATAGTTTGTATATTTTGTTACAATTAATCTTCAACGATTTAATTTAAGCGTTTCATTAGAACATGGGTCTTATGTTCATGCATCGCATTTACCAGAAAAAATAAGACACATTAAACTCTTTATATATGATGCTTAATTACCTATTAATGATGAACTTTCGTAATCATATTGGAGAATCTTCATGGTAAACGTGAACATGTTATTCTATTTTCATAGCATAATGTGAACAGCATGCTGGACTCAACTGTGTAGAACCCATTAGTGTGGATCGCCAACCACACCGAACAAAGACAAAAGCTTTAAAGGCGATGAGTTCATTGGGAAACCACACAAAGGTCACCCTTGCGTGTGGAACAGGCTTAACTAGCATGCCTCTTTAGATGAACACTACCGAGTTGTTTTGATCAGGTTTACGTCACATATGCGTCATCTGGTATATTGAAGTGTCTCGTTACTTATCTCCCTTCAATGCTTTTCTCTGAATGACAAAAAAGACAAGAAAAAAGAAAACTAAAGAGAGACACTGGTTAATGGAATAGGGGCAATGTTTAACTCAATTGGCCTGTTGCGTTTGTGTCTTTGTTGCCTAAACAAGACTGTTTTAATCAGACGAAGTGTCTAGCAGGAGGGATAAACCTAACTAAAATATCCAGCTGTTAAGGAAATATAAAAGATAATAATAAATGAATAAATGAATGAATAAATAGATATATAGATAAATAGGTATATATGTACTTCGATAGCCCCCAAAAAAGATGGGATGAATTGAAAACTTTTGGATTAACCTCGAGATAAAATCACAAATGAGGAGAAAGGTCAAAATCTTTTATTGATAAAGCTTTAGCCATAGCTAAACCTGTCGCTTTACCCTGTGTGCATGGACAGCCATGGCAAGTGGCAGTCACTGGTACCCCACGGAGATGAAATATGGCGGTCTCCGTGGGTACGTGTCGAGATCGAAACAAACTCTCGAAGAACAGGTGATCATTTACTCGAAGACACATTGTGACGTCATGCAAAATTAATTCATCCTTGGCCTATATAGATAAGAATGAATCATCGCGACCTGATCTGACGACGCTTGTTTGCGAAAACGTCGTCATAACTCAAAAAACTGAATTTTTGAGTTATCTATACAGACATATTCATCTTCAAACACGGATTTTTTTGGTAACAGTGTCATATCTGTAGCTCAAAAATTGACCGCTAGGGAGTGCTAAATGTCCCAACGACATAACCTTACATGTTCCAACTTGTTCCAACAAATATTTTAGACTTAGTAAAGATTATGATTGTTTCAACTTCTATAAACTTTAGAGGCGTATTTGATGCTCCAAAAAAAAATTCCACCTATGGTGTTTGAGGGCTTTTTATAATATTGAGAGCGTTTTGAAACTTTAAAATGCCTCTCCTGAAAAATTCGAAATTTTGAGTTATGACGACGTTTTCGCAAACAAGTGAAGAGAGACCTCACGAGAGACCTCACAGGAGACTGTACGAGATCATAAGCATGAGATTGTGATGCATTGTCTCATCGTGTTCCTTCGAGTCTCAAGTTGCCTCCCATTTCCTCTAAAACCACTTCGCCCATTCATTTAAACTTTCGTCCAATCTCGACATTCTTCTTCTTCTTCTTCTTCTTCTTCTTCTTCTTCTTCTTCTTCTTCTTCTTCTTCTTCTTCTTCTTCGCGTTCTTCTTCTTCGCGTTCTTCGCGTTCTTCTTCTTCGCGTTCTTCTTCTTCGCGTTCTTCTTCTTCGCGTTCTTCTTCTTCGCGTTCTTCTTCTTCGCCTTCTTCTTCTTCTTCGCCTTCTTCTTCTTCTTCGCCTTCTTCTTCTTCGCCTTCTTCTTCTTCGCCTTCTTCTTCTTCGCCTTCTTCTTCTTCGCCTTCTTCTTCTTCGCCTTCTTCTTCTTCGCCTTCTTCTTCTTCGCCTTCTTCTTCTTCGCCTTCTTCGCCTTCTTCTTCTTCTTCTTCTTCTTCTTCTTCTTCTTCTTCTTCTTCTTCTTCTTCTTCTTCTTCTTCTTCTTCTTCTTCTTCTTCTTCTTCTTCTTCTTCTTCTTCTTCTTCTTCTTCTTCTCCTCCTCCTCCTCCTCCTCCTCCTCCTCCTCCTCCTCCTCCTCCTCCTCCTCCTCCTCCTCCTCCTCCTCCTCCTCCTCCTCCTCCTCCTCCTCGTTCTCTCAGTTTGTCGTTCTCTCAGTTTGTCGTTCTCCCCTCAGTTTGTCGTTCTCCTCAGTTTGTCGTTCTCTCAGTTTGTCGTTCTCCCTCAGTTTGTCGTTCTCTCTCAGTTTGTCGTTCTCTCAGTTTGTCGTTCTCTCAGTTTGTCGTTCTCTCAGTTTGTCGTTCTCCTCAGTTTGTCGTTCTCTCAGTTTGTCGTTCTCCCTCTCTCGTTCTCTCCTTCTCGTTCTCTCCTTCTCGTTCTCTCCTTCTCGTTCTCTCCTTCTCGTTCTCTCCTTCTCGTTCTCTCCTTCTCTCTCTATCTTTCTCTCTCTCTCCTTCTCTCTCTTTCTCTCCTCTCTTTCTCTCTCTTTCTCTCCTCTCTTTCTCTCTCTTTCTCTCCTCTCTTTCTCCCTCTTTCTCTCCTCTTTCTCTCTCTTTCTCTCCTCTCTTTCTCTCCCTTTCTCTCCTCTCTTTCTCTCCTCTCTTTCTCTCTCTTTCTCTCTCTCTCTCTCTCTCTCTCTCTCTCTCTCTCCCTTTCTCTTTCTCTCTCCCTTTCTCTCTCTTTCTCTCTCTCTTTCTCTCTCTCCTTTTCTCTCTCTGCTTCCCTCTCTCTCTTTCCCTCTCTTTCTCTCTCTCTTTCTCTCTCTTTCTCCCTCTTTCTCTCTTTCTATTTCTCTCTCTCTTTCTCTCTCTTTCTTTCTCTGCTCCCCTTTCTCACTCTCATTCTATATCATTCATTCTCTCTTCTTCACTCCCTCACTATTATTCTCATACTTTCTCATTATCATTCACTTTCTCATTCTCTCTCTCTATCTCATACTCCCTCTTTCCCTATCCCATACTCTCTCTCCTTATCTCTCTTATTCTCTCTCTTATTCTCTTCATCTTTCTCCTTTTCTCTCCCTCTCTCCCTTTCTCTCTGCCCCTCTCTCCCTTTCTCTCTCTCTCTGTCTCTCTCTCTGCTCCTCTGTCTCTTTCTCTTTCTTTCCCTCTCTTTTATCTTTTTTCTCTTCTCTTTTTCTTTCTCATTCTCTTTCTCATTGTCTTTCTCATTGTCTCTCTCATTGTCTTTCTCATTCTCTCTCTCTCTCTCTCTCTCTCTCTCTCTCTCTCTCTCTCTCTCTCTCTCTCTCTCTCTCTCTCTCTCTCTCTCTCTCTCTCTCTCTCTCTCTCTCTCGTGCGCACACAAACACACATACACTCACCACTCTCCTTAACCTTCAATAAGGTAATTTGATTAATTTATCAACAATTTCCTCCATTTTAATCGTGATTTTTTCCTTTAGGGTCTTGATCATTGAGGTCTTCTTTCAGACCGAGGTGGTCCACCATTCATTTACAGAAAAAAATATGTCCTTGAATGTCGAAATAAGATTATTGATAAGTATGAATATGGTAAAGTTAATTAATATGTTACTGTGTTCGAGGATTTGATTATTTGACCATCATAATTTTTCAAGAAGTCATCACAAAAAAAGAAAAAAGAAAATCCTTATCATTATTGTCATTGTTATTGTTATCATTGTTATTATTATTAATAATAATAGTAATAATAATAATATCATTATTGTTATTAATATTATTGTTAATGTTATTTAGAGAAGATATGAAGCTCCCAGATCTTTTCGTTAAAAGACTTTGATTTATCTATTTTTTTTTTTCCAATTTACCGAAAATTCTCATTCGATTTGTCTTCAATTTGACTTCGAGGTCGAAGCCAATAGACCACTCGGCTCATTTTCAAAATAATCTATTTCTAATTATCTTTTGCAAGTCTCTTCTAGTTCTTGCGTTTTCTATTTAATTCTCTTACCCCGTTCCATTTTCTTTCATCTGTGATTCTTCCGTTTTCTTTTGTATTATTTCATTTATCGGCCACGTTGGTTGATATGACGCACTTGTAGTAACCTCACTCTGACACGTTTCTGTTTCACATCCAAAGCACATAGGGCAAAGGTGACGGTTATGGGCACAACTAAGAGCCTCCAGACCAAAGGAGACTATGAGAGACCATAAGGCCTACACTAGGCAGTTCCGGGTCCCCTACCACCTATCGTCCCCATCCAGTAATCTCTTAAAACAACCAATATTTTCAGTGCTCACTAAATTGTTATTAAATCTATATAATTCGTTAACCACTTTGCTGTTAAAGCAATTCTTTTCTATTGCATTTATATATATATTATATATATAATATATATATATATATATATATATATATATATATATATATATATATATATATACAGAGCCTTAACCCTGTGGAGGTAATCTTACGGGTGGCTGAAAGCAGTGGGTTCGAATCCTACATGCGACTGTCATAAAAATTATTAGATTAATGTCGCTGTCACTAGCGAATTTCTCACATGGTTACAATGGCGAAAGCGTGAAAACGGAGTTGTTCCGATCCTTACCCCCTGGCACCAGTGGGCTTGGACCTTGTGTAAAACAGGAACTGGGGTCGCAGATTAGTGATCTTTCCTATCCTCGGGAATCAGATCGATTCCAGGTTACAAGGCTTTTAAGTCTCTGATATAATCGTTTGCCGGCAGTGAAAAAAATATTTCCAGTCGTTTCATATATTTAAAACCACACACATTCTATCTAGATCCGTGCCCCCTCTATTTCTCGTCACCATAGATTTTAAAAACCTTTATTATGGTGATCAATATTCAATTTGATGAAATATTTTGAATTAACACATAAACAAATTCCTCTTTATTTATACCTCTGACTTTAAGTACCCTTGTCATTATGACTCCCCTCCCTCTTCCACTTCCTCTTGAAATCCCCCCCTTCTAACTGTACCCCTCCCCTTGTATCTCCTACCGCTCCCCTTGTATCTCCTACCCCTCCCCTTCAACCCCCCTACGCCTCCCCTTCAACCCCCTACCCCCCATCAACCCCATACCCCTCCCCCTCTACCCCCTACCCCTCCCCTTCTACCCCCTACCCCTCCCCTTCTACCCTCTACCCCTCCCCTTCTACCCCCTACCCCTCCCCTTCTACCCCCTACCCCTCATCTTCTACCCCTTACCCCTCCTCTTCTACCCCCTACCCCTCCCCTTCTAACCCTTACCCCTACCCCTCCCCTTCTAGCCCTTACCCCTACCCCTCCCCTTCTAACCCTTACCCCTACCCCTCCCCTTCTAACCCTTACCCCTACCCCTCCCCTTCTAACCCTTACCCCTACCCCTCCCCTTCTACCCCCTATCTCTATTCCTCCACTTCTACCCCCTACCCCTCCCCTTCTACCCCCTACTCCTCCCCTTCTACCCCCTACTCCTCCCCTTCTACCCTCTACCCCTTCCCTACTACCCCCTACCGCTCCACCTCTACCCCTTACCCCTCCCCTTCTACCACCTCCCCCTACCCCTCTACCTCTACACCCTACCCCTCCCCTTCTACCACCTACCCCTCCCCTTCTACCCCCTACCCCTCCCCTTCTACCCCCTACCCCTCCCCTTCTACCCCTACCCCTCCCCTTCTACCCCCTACCCCTCCCCTTCTACCCCCTACCCCTCCCCTTCTACCCCTACCCCTCCCCTTCTACCCCCTACCCCTCCCCTTCTACCCTCTACCCCTCCCCTTCTACCCTCTACACCTCCCCTTCTACCCCCTACCCTTCCCCTTCTACCCACTACCCTTCCCCTTCTACCCCCTACCCCTACCCTTCTACCCCTTACCCCTACCCTTCTAACCTCCTACCCCTCCCCTTCTGCCCCCTACCCCTCCCCTCCTGCCCCCTCCTCCTCCCCTTCTCCCCCGTTCTCCTCCCCTTCTACCCCCTTCTCCTCCCCTTCTACCCCCTACTCCTCCCCTTTTACCCCCTACTCCTCCCCTTTTACCCCCTACCCCTCCCCTTCTACCCCCTACTCCTCCTCTTCTACCCCCTACCCCTCCCCTTTTACCCCCTACACCTCCCCATCTAACCCCCTACCCCTCCCCTTCAACCCCCTACTCCTCCCCTTCAAACCCCCTACTCCTCCCCTTCTACCCCCTACTCCTCACCGTCTACCCCCTACTCCTCCCCTTCTATACCCCCTACTCCTCCCTTTCTACCCCCTACTCCTCCCCTTCTACCCCTACTCCTCCCCTTCTACGCCTAATCCACCCCTTCTACCCCCTACCCCTCCCCTTTTACCCCCAACCCCCTTTCTACCCCCTACTCCTCCCCTTCTACCCCTCCCCTTCTACCCCCTACTCCTCCCCTTCTACCCCCTACTCCTCCCCTTCTACCCCCTACCCCTCCCCTTCTACCCCCTACCCCTCCCCTTTTACCCCCTCCCCCTCCCCTTTTACCCCCTAACCCTCCCCTTCTACCCCCTAACCCTCCCCTTCTACTACCCCCTACCCCTCCCCTTCTACCCCCTAACCCTCCCCTTCTACCCCCTAACCCTGCCCTTCTACCCCTTTACCCTCCCCTTCTACCACTAACCCCTACTCTTCTACCCCCTACCCCTACCTTTCTAACCCTTACCCCTACCCCTCCCCTTCTAACCCTCACCTCTACCCCTCCCCTTCTAACCCTTACCCCTCCCCTTCTAACCCTTACCCCTACCACTCCCCTTCTACCCCTCCCCCTCCCCTTCTACCCCCTACCCCTCCCCTTCTACCCCCTACCCCTCCCCTTCTACCCCCTACCCCTCCCCTACTACTACCCCCTACCCCTCCCCTCCCCTACTACCCCCTATCTCTATCCCTCCCCTTCTACCCCTTACCCCTATCACTCCCCTTCTAACCCTTACCCCTACCTCTCCCCTTCTACCCACTATCTCTATCCCTCCCCTTCTACCCCTTACCTCTATCCCTCCCCTTCTACCCCTTACCCCTATCCCTCCCCTTCTACCCCCTATCCCTACCCCTCCCCTTCTACCCCCTACCCCTCCCCTTCTACCCCCTACCCCTCCCCTTCTACCCCCTACCCCTCCCCTTCAACCCCCAACCCCCTTCCCTACTACTACCCCCTACCCCTCCACTTCTACCCCTACCCCTCCCCTTCTACCCCTATCCGTCCCCTTCTACCCCTATCCCTCCCCTTGTACCCCTATCCCTCCCCTTGTACCCCTATCCCTCCCCTTGTACCCCTATCCCTCCCCTTCTACCCCTACCCCTCCCCTTCTACCCCCTACCCCTCCCCTTCTACCCCCTACCCCTCCCCTTCTACCCCCTACCCCTCCCCTTCTACCCCTACCCCTCCCCTTCTACCCCCTACCCCTCCCCTTCTACCCCCTACCCCTCCCCTTCTACCCCCTACCCCTCCCCTTCTACCCCCTACCCCTCCCCTTCTACCCCTACCCCTCCCCTTCTACCCCTACCCCTACCCCTCCCCTTCTCTACCCCTTCTACCCCTCCCCTTCTACCCCCTACCCCTCCCCTTCTACCCCCTACCCCTCCCCTTCTACCCCCTACCCCTCCCCTTCTACCCCCTACCCCTCCCCTTCTACCCCCTACCCCTCCCCTTCTACCCCCTACCCCTCCCCTTCTACCCCCTACCCCTCCCCTTCTACCCCCTACCCCTCCCCTTCCCCTTCTACCCCCTACCCCTCCCCTTCCCCTTCTACCCCCTACCCCTCCCCTTCTACCCCCTACTCCTCCCCTTCTACCCCCTACCCCTCCCCTTCTACCCCCTACCCCTCCACCTCTACCCCTCCACCTCTACCCCTCCACCTCTACCCCTCCACCTCTACCCCTCCACCTCTACCCCTCCACCTCTACCCCTCCACCTCTACCCCTCCACCTCTACCCCTCCACCTCTACCCCTCCACCTCTACCCCTCCCCTTCTACCCCCTACCACCTCCCCTTCTACCCCCTACCCCTCCCCTTCTACTCCCTACCCCTCCCCTTCTACTCCCTACCCCTCCACTTCTATCCCCTACCCCTCCCTCCCCTTCTACCCCCTACCCCTCCCCTTCTACCCCCTACCCCTCCCCTTCTACCCCCTACCCCTCCCCTTCTACCCTCTACCCCTCCCCTTCTACCTACCCTCTACCCTTCCCCTTCTACCCCCTACCCTTCCCCATCTACCCCCTACCCCTCCCCTTCTACCCCTTACCCCTACCCTTCTACCTCCTACCCCTCCCCTTCTGCCCCCTACCCCTCCCCTCCCCTCCTGCCCCCTACTCCTCCCCTTCTAACCCCCTACTCCTCCCATTCTACCCCCTACTCCTCCTCTTCTACTACCCCCTACTCCTCCCCTTCTACCCCCTACACCGCCCCATCTACCCCCTACTCCTCCCCTTCTAACCCCCTACTCCTCCCCTTCTACCCCCAACCCCTCCCCTTCTACCCCCTACCCCACCCCCTCTACCCTCTACCCCTCCCCTTCTACCCCCTACTCCTCCCCTTCTACCCCCTACTCCTCCCCTTCTACCCCCTACTCCTCCCCTTCTACCCCCTACTCCTCCCCTTCTACCCCCTACTCCTCCCCTTCTACCCCCTACTCCTCCCCTTCTACCCCCTACTCCTCCCCTTCTACCCCCAACTCCTCCCCTTCTACCCCCTACTCGTCCCCTTCTACCCCCTACCCCTCCCCTTTTACCCCCAACCCCCTTTCTACCCCCTACTCCTCCCCTTCTCTACCCCCTACTCCTCCCCTTCTACCCCCTACTCCTCCCCTTCTACCCCCTACTCTCCTCCCCTTCTACCACCTACCCCTCCCCTTCTACCCCCTACCCCTCCCCTTCTACCCCCTACCCCTCCCCTTCTACCCCCTTTCCCTCCCCTTCTACCCCCTAACCCTCCCCTTCTACCCCTTATCCCTCCCCTTCTACCCCTTAACCCTCCCCTTCTACCCCTTACCCCTCCTCTTCTTCCCCCTACCCCTACCTTTCTAACCCTTACCCCTACCCCTCCCCTTCTAACCCTTACCCCTATCCCTCCCCTTCTATCCCTTACCCCTCCACATCCCCTTCTACCCCCTATCCCGACCCCTCCCCTTCTACCCCCTACCCCTCCCCTTCTACCCCCTACCCCTCCCCTTCTACCCCCTATCACTCCCCTACTACCCCCTACCCCTCCCCTTCTACCCCTATCTCTATCCCTCCCCTTCTACCCCCTATCTCTATCCCTCCCCTTCTAACCCTTACCCCTACCACTCCCCTTCTACCCCCTATCTCTATCCCTCCCCTTCTACCCCTTACCTCTATCCCTCCCCTTCTACCCCTTACCCCTATCCCTCCCCTTCTACCCCCTATCCCTACCCCTCCCCTCCTACCCCTACCCCTCCCCTCCTACCCCTACCCCTCCCCTCCTACCCCTACCCCTCCCCTTCTACCCCTATCCCTCCCCTTCTATCCGTATGCTTCCCCTTCTACCCCTATTCCTCCCCTTCTACCCCTATCCCTCCCCTTCTACTCCTATCCCTCCCCTTCTACTCCTATCCCTCCCCTTCTACTCCTATCCCTCCCCTTCTACCCCCTACCCCCCGCCTTCCCCCCCCTACCCCTCCCCTTCTACCCCCTACCCCTCCCCTTCTACCCCCTACCCCTCCCCTTCTACCCCCTACCCCTCCTCTTCTACCCCCTACCCCTCCTCTTCTACCCCCTACCCCTCCCCTTCTACCCCTACCCCTCCCCTTCTACCCCCTACCCCTCCCCTTCTACCCCCTACCCCCTCCCTTCTACCCCCTACCCCTCCCCTCTACTACTACCCCCTACTCCTCCCCTTCTACCCCTACTCCTCCCCTTCTAACCCCCTACTCCTCCCCTTCTACCCCCCTACTCCTCCCCTTCTACCCCTACTCCTCCCCTTCTACCCCCTACTCCTCCCCTTCTACCCCTACTCCTCCCCTTCTACCCCCTACTCCTCCCCTTCTACCCCCTACTCCTCCCCTTCTAACCCCCTACTCCTCCCTTCTACCCCCTACTCCTCCCCTTCTACCCCCTACTCCTCCCCTTCTCTACCCCTACTCCTCCCCTTCTACCCCTACTCCTCCCCTTCTATCCCCTACCCCTCCCCTTCTACCCCCTACTCCTCCTCCCCTTCTACCCCCTCCTCCCCTTCTACCCCCTACTCCTCCCCTTCTACCCCCTACTGCTCCACTTCTACCCCATATTCCTCCCCTTCTACCCCTACTCCTCCCCTTCTACCTACTCCCCCCCCCTCTCCCTTCTACCCCCTACTCTCCCTTCTACCCCTACTCCTCCCCTTCTAACCCCCTACTCCTCCCCTTCTACCCCTACCCTCTCCTCCCCTTCTAACCCCCTACTCCTCCCCTTCTACCCCCTACTCCTCCCCTTCTACCCCCTACTCCTCCCCTTCTATTACCCCCTACTCCTCCTCCCCTTTCTACCCCTACTCCTCCCCTTCTACCCCTACTCCTCCCCTTCTACCCCCTACTCCTCCCCTTCTACCCTACTCCTCCCCTTCTACCCCCAACTCCTCCCCTTCTTCTAACCCCCAACTCCTCCCCTTCTACCCCTACTCCTCTCCTTCTACCCCCTACTCCTCTCCTTCTACCCCTACTCCTCCCCTTCTTCTACCCCCAACTCCTCCCCTTCTACCCCCTACTCCTCCCCGTCTAACCCCAACTCCTCCCCTTCTACCCCTACTTCCTCCCCTTCTACCCCCTACTCCTCCCCTTCTACCCCCTACTGCTCCCCTTCTAACCCCCTACTCCTCCCCCCTTCTACCCCCTACTCCTCCCCTTCTACTACCCCCTACTCTCCCCTTCTACCTTCCTACCCCCCTACTCCTCCCCTTCTAAACCCCCTACTCCTCCCCTTCTACCCCTTCTCCTCACATTCTACCCCCTACTCCTCCCCTTCTACCCCCTACTCCTCCTCTTCTACCCCCTACTCCTCCCCTTTTACCCCCTACCCCTCCCCTTTTACCCCCTACCCCTCCCCTTCTACCCCCTACCCCTCCCCTTTTACCCCCAACCCCCCTTCTACCCCCTACCCCTCCCCTTTTACCCCCAACCCCCCTTCTACCCCCTTCCCCTCCCCTTCCCCTCCTACCCCCACCCCTCCCCTTCCCCTTCCCCTCCTACCCCTACCCCTCCCCTTCCCCTCCTACCCCTACCCCTCCCCTCCTACCCCTCCCCTTCCCCTCCTACCCCTACCCCTTCCCCTCCTACCCCTACCCCTTCCCCTCCTCCCCCTACCCCTCCCCTTTTACCCCTATCCCTCACCTTCTACCCCCTACCACTCGTCTTCTACTCGCTAACCCTTCCCATTCTACCCTTCCTCTTCTTCCTCTCAACCTCTACTTCCTACCTCTCCCCTTCTCTCTACTTATTCTCCTACCCCGTCCCTCTACCCCTACCCCCATTATACTTTCTCTCCCTACGCTTCCCCCTATTCCCACTCCCCCTCCCATTGAACCCCCTCCCCCTCCCATTCAACCCCCTCCCCCTCCCATTCAACCCCCTCCCCCTCCCATTCAACCCCCTCCCCCTCCCATTCAACCCCCTCCCCCTTTCCCTCCCCTTATCCCTCCCCTTATCCCTCCCCTTATCCCTTCCCTTATCCCTCCTCTTCTCTTCCTCCCCCTACCTCTCCCTTCTACTTCCATCACCCTCTCCTTCACCTTCTCTCCCTTTCCATCACCCTCTCCTTCACCTTCTCTCCCTTTCCATCACCCTCTCCTTCACCTTCTCTCCCTTTCCCTCCTCTTCCTCCTCCTCCTCCTCATTTTCCCTCTTCCCTTCCCAGTCACTCTCTCCTAAGCTATAACTTATTCATAACCTCTTCTTTCTCCTGCTCTTCCTCCTCCTCCTCCTCCTTCTACTCTTCTCCTCCTCCTCCTCTTTCTCCTTCTCATATCTTCCTCCTCTTCTCCTCCTCTTTTTCTCCTTCTTTCTTCCTTTTCTTAATTTTCTTCATCTTCATATTCTTCATCATCTTAAACCTCACTTCAGCTCCAATACTATCTTCCACTCCACCTACATTTTTATCCACTTCATCTTCACCTGCTCCACCTCTACTTCCTCCTTTGCTTCCACATTTGCCACCACCTCTGACTCTACGTCTACTTCCACTTTCATCTTCGTAATCACTTAATAGTCTTCCATCTTCATACCTCTGCGGTTCCAGCTACTTCTTCGTTCCACTTCCGTCTCCACATCTGTCTCTATCTCCGTCTTCACTTATGTCTCTATCTCCGTCTCCACATCTGTCTCTATCTCCGTCTCCACATCTGTCTCTATCTCCGTCTCCACATCTGTCTCTATCTCCGTCTCCACATCTGTCTCTATCTCCGTCTCCACATCTGTCTCTATCTCCGTCTCCACATCTGTCTCTATCTCCGTCTCCACATCTGTCTCTATCTCCGTCTCCACATCTGTCTCTATCTCCGTCTCCACATCTGTCTCTGCCTCCGTCTCCACCTCTGTCTCTGCCTCCGTCTCCACCTCTGTCTCTGCCTCCGTCTCCACCTCTGTCTCTGCCTCCGTCTCCACCTCTGTCTCTGCCTCCGTCTCCACCTCTGTCTCTGCCTCCGTCTCCACCTCTGTCTCTGCCTCCGTCTCCACCTCTGTCTCTGCCTCCGTCTCCACCTCTGTCTCTGCCTCCGTCTCCACACTGTCTCTGCCTCCGTCTCCACATGTCTCCACATCTGTCTTTGCCTCTGTCTCCGACTCTGCCTCTGTCTCCGACTCTGCCTCTGTCTCCGTCTCTGCCTCTGTCTTCGTCTCTGTCTCTGTCTCCACCTCTGTCTCTACCTGTGCCTCCGTTTCAGCCTCCGTTTCTGCCTCTGTCTCCACATCTGTCTTTGCCTCTGTCTCTGTCACAGTTTCTGCCTCCGTTTGTGCCTCTGCCTGTACCTCTGCCTTTACCTTTGCCTCTATCTCTCCTTTCGCTTTCCTCTTCCCCTATAAATTCTTCATCGCCTTCGCCTTAATCTTCACTCTCACTTTTGTCTTCACTTGCACCTCCGCCTCCTCCTTCACTTCCACTTTCCCTGCCTCCTCCTCTTCCTCGTCCTTCTTCTCCTCCTCTAACCTCCTCCTCTCCTCCTCCAACTATTACTAATACTACTGCTACCACTCGTCCTTTTCCTCATCTTACTTGTCGTCCTCCTCCTTCTCCATATCTTTCTCTTTCCCCTTCTGAAGCTATTCTACCTCCATCTCTTTCTATACCTCTTCCCCTTTTCCTTTCTCATGCTACTACATCTCCTCCTCTTCTCCTCCTCCTCCTCCTCTTTCTTCTCCGCCTTCTTGGCCCTTTCAACTCGGGACCACATTTCATCGTCATGGTGGTGCAATCTTCTTCTAAAGTTTCCTCATCTGCCCAAGACTTCACCTCTCCTCAACTCCTGGTTGACTTGCGGCTTCGCAAGGCCGGGCCGAAGAGCTTGATTTGGTCGCCATTCTTTTCTTATTAATATCTTCATTCGCGCGAAGGGTCTCCTTCCTTTCCGGGCGGTTGCGGTCTTCGAGCTTCTGGAAGAGTCTGCCTTCTTAGGGAGATTCTTCAGGAGAAGGAAAAGAGTGGGGGAGTGGGAGAGAGTGGGCGAGTGGGGGAGAAGAGTGAGAGAGTGGGGGAGAGAGTGGAATAGAGTGGGTTAGAGAGGGAGAGCATGAGAGTGGAGAGAGTGAGGAAGGGATGGGAGAGTGTAGAAAGGATTCGGTAATGTATATAAATTTAATGAAATAGTTTTAACAGGCATCAATACACACTTGTACACATTCGTTTGCAATGATAAAAATTCATTGAATGTCCACCCATGTCTACATTCATTTGCACTACGCTCATATATCCACACGTGTGTACAGATACATATACACACACAGGCACTCGCACACGTTCACATGTACACACGAACGTACACTCAACCACACAAACTCATTCCGAACGCAAACAAGCACGCACACAAATGGATGAGAACATGCACTAGAACCCATAAACACAGAGAATTGCGGGTGAAGAGTAGGATGTAGCCAAGAATGAGGTACGACAGCCACCCCAAGACGTTCTTGTTCGAATTTTAATGAATTTTCATCGTTGCCTCTTTAGTTGTTGACCGCAGGAACAAGCCCGCCATTCGGAGTTATGTGCAGGTAAATTTGTTGGAGCATTTTTCTTCTCGTTTTCTTTGAGTTTTAATTTCTGGAATTGAGTCGTGAAGACTCCGGGTTTCGGTCGGAGGGACTTAGGAAAATAAGAACACAAAGATGGAAGGGACCGCAAGAGACCATAAGGCTTACACTATGGAGTTCCATGTCCCTTGCCATTTTTCATCCCTATCCATGAAGTTACCTAGTCTTCTCTCAAAACAACAATTTGTTTCAGCGCTTAGTACATGGTTACTAAGTCCATTCCATTTGTTCACAACTCTGTCGGTAAACCAGTTCCTGCCTATTTCCTTCTTAAATCTAAGAAGTTTGTGGAGAAGTATAGCATACTTAACTAAGGAAGGTAAAGGATTTTACGCTAGGAAGCGTTACTTAATGGCCTTCAGTTGCCTGTGAGAACCAAACTGGGAACTTTGTCATCACAAGGCAGGGAACAATCCGACCATGCCACAGAAGTATAGTTCGATGACTCACATTCAGGACTCCAAAGAAGAAGTGGAAAAAGAGGAAGATGATCAAGAAGAAGAAAAGGGACGAGAAGGACAGGAGGAAGAAGAAGAGTGAGAAGAAGAGGAGGAGGAAGGAAAAGAAATAGAGGAAGTAAAGGAAGAAGAAGAGGGAGAAGAACAGGAGGAGGAAGCAGAAGAAACAGAGGAAGTAAAGGAGGAAGAGTAAGAGGAGGAAAAAGAAGAGTGAGAAGAAGAGTAGGAGGAAGCAGAAGAAGCAGAGGAAGTAAAGGAAGAAGAAGAGGGAGAAGAACAGGAGGAGGAAGCAGAAGAAACAGAGGAAGTAAAGGAAGAAGAGTAAGAGGAGGAAGAAGAGGAGGAGGAGGAGGAGGAACTTGCTGCAATGGACCAGTCCTGCAAATCAGATCTGGAAGCCTCGTCTTTCAATACGGTAATCATCCTTAAAAAAAAGAAAAAAAAAAACTTAGCTTCTCCTAAATAAAAGACGATTTTATTCAGAAGAATGGACTGAAATTCTGCTTGAAGGAGGGGGATGGGGGTGGGGTGGCATGGTCCATCAACTCTCCCTTCAATTTGGTGTCCTCCCTCTGTGCTTCGTATAATCGCTTTTTACGTAACCAGAAGAAGATTCTTCTGTGTTGAAAAAAAGTACTAATTCCATTAGCTCGGTATTGGCTCTCAGATGGATGGCTGAGTTAGACGTCAACTAAAATTGGGCATTTAATGTTTATCACTGGGCCAAAAGGATTAGTAAATAATACACAAGCATGGTGCAGGTGTGCTTGGGAAATACCTATTTATTAGAAATTTCTTCGTTTCGTTTTTTTTTTTTTTTAGTTCAAAATATTTTATGAACTTTTTTGTTCTGGAGGAAGAGAATAAGGTTTTGAAATGTAATTAGTGCATTCTCATGGATAGTAATACTCTTTACATATTATTTATTTATTCATTTGTTAATATTTTACTTATCAGTCGTTGTTTGTTTGTTTATAACTTAATTATCCGTTGTCTAGTTATTATTTATTTGTCTTTATTTCTTTATCTGTATATCATTACTGAATTATTTTATTTTAGTTTATTCAATTATTTATTTTTAATATATTTATCAACTTCCATATTTATGTATTGGTTTTTTACTCCTGTATCTATTTACTTGTTTATTTATTTATTTGTTTATTTATTAATTTTCATGTGTCTTTTTATCCCTTTTCTGTTTTTTTTTTATTTTGTTTATTTGTTTATTTTTATTCATATGTTCAAATTTTCTTGAATGATTGTTTATTTGTTTGTTTATTATATATATTCATGACATCTTGGGACTTCTCCTCTGTATACAATCGATTAACATTAAACAGAATAAACTATTTAGATAAGTTCATACTAGTTAAAGAAAACGTCGATCATCTCTTCATTACCCACTTCAAGATTGTATTTTACTTTATATATTTAGAAGGACGATTTTATGAAGTTGAGTGTTTGGACGCTTGGATGAACAAGTGTTTCATTGACCGGGACTTCAACAAGACGTACATGTATACGCACATGGATGTACATTCATACATACGTGTATACATACATGTATGCACATTCATACATACATGTATACCTACATGTATGTATGTATACATGATACATGTATGCATATATACATACATGTATACGCAATATGTTTTTACATCTTCAATGCTTCCTATTGTAATTTCTACCCTGTAATATGCAGTGAATATGTTTAAACACAAAAGAGCTCTGATTCGTTAGTTTATCTGTCCTAGTGGTTGCTCCTACATGAATACACACCTACATACATGAATGCGTGTATGAAAGCATACATGAATGTATACATTAATACATACACGAATACATATGTGAATACATACATATATGCATATTAACATATATACATATATAAATAAATACATAATACATATGTACATAAATGCATATATACATGAGTACATATATACAAATATATACATATACAAACTTATATCAGGGGGCTACTATAGATTCAAACTCGGGTTCGCCTTGATTGTACAGACATCGAAAGCAAATGATCGTGTGTGTGCGTGCGTACGTGCGTGCGTGATTCACCATGGTCTTGGATCACGTGTTGGACTCGTGATCGACAGTTATTAACCTCCCGGATGAGAGCTCAGTGCTCTAATGACCGATATCTGGGTAATACTGTGAACTTACAAGCACACACACACACACCCAACTCCCCGCCCACGAGAGTTGGAGTAACATCCCGCAGCGAGGCGATAGTGAAGTTATTTCAGCCCTGGGTGGGAGTCGAACCCGGAACGCTGTAGTGGCAGGCGAGAACTATAACCACAGCGCCACGAGGCGTGTGTATTCACTTGGTCTTTAGATCACGTGTTAGACTCGTGATCGACAGCTATTTTCCTACTGAAAGAGAGCTCAGAGCTCGTAGGTCCGATCTATGGGTAATGCTATGACCTTGCACACACACACACACCCAACTCCCCGCCCACGAGAATCAGAGTAACGACCGGAAGCGGAGCGGTACCGAAATAATTTCGGCCCTGGGCAGGACTCGAACCAAGAACTGCGGGCCACTATGGTGGCAGTTCAGCGCTCTACCAACTACGCCACCGAGAACCAACTGTGTGTGTGTGTGTGTGTGTGTGTGTGTATGTGTGTGTGTGTGTGTGTGTGTGTGTGTGTTTGTGCGTGTGTCTTCTGCAATATTCCATTCACGTAAGTATATACACATGCATATGATTATGCATCTACATCGAAATATATTTTCCTCTGACGTCGAAGAATACAGGATTCCTTCGCTCCATCTCCACACTTCCTTACAAAAAAAAAAAAAAAAAAAAAAAAAAAAAAAAAAAAAAATCCAACTTCGAGAACGGACCTCGGAAGACGAATTCCAATGTGTCTTATTATGAAATTACGTTGGAATAAAGCGCGATGGAACTAATATCTCGGGGTCCAGCCGGCCCTTGGCGAAGATCTACGGGGACCATAAGGGAAGATGGCTCGCGTTCCTCTCGCATATCATTAGACATATCTCAACAGCCAACTCTTTCAATTAAATTGGAACACTTGCTTCTCCCTCTCTCTTTCTCTCTCTCTCGGTCTCTTTCTCTCTTGAGCGCGCTCTCTCTCGGCTGCCTACTCTCTCGGGAACTCTCTCTCTTTCTCTCTCTCTCTCTCTCTCTCTCTCTCTCTCTCTCTCTCTCTCTCTCTCTCTCTCTCTCTCTCTCTCTCTCTCTCTCTCTTGGGCGCTCTTTCTCGAGCGCTCTCTCGGGTACTCTCTCTCGCTCTCTCTTTCTCGCTCTCTCTTTCTCGCTATCTCTCTCTA
>NC_134779.1:59634243-59646743 GCF_046742065.1 Oratosquilla oratoria
ACAAATAAACCTTAACCTCACTTTCATGCATGCATACATATATTCATGTGTGTATGCATA
Organism: Oratosquilla oratoria; assembly: GCF_046742065.1. NCBI lineage: Eukaryota > Metazoa > Arthropoda > Malacostraca > Stomatopoda > Squillidae > Oratosquilla > Oratosquilla oratoria. The sequence continues at coordinate 59,634,304 of NC_134779.1, forward strand.
TATATATATATGTATATATATATATATATGTATATATATACACACACATATATATGTATATATATTTGTATATATATGTATATATATATATATATATATATACAATACATTGAATGAATGTATATATAAATACGTGTAGTGAATGTATGCATTCATGTATATATGCATATATACAGTATGTAGATACAGTATGTTTATGCATGTATACAGCACATGCACACATACAATACATTCACATATGTATACATATATAGTACATGCCCGCTCACATGTATATATGCATACATACGGTATATGTATGCATACATATATACATGCACACAGTGTAATAATATATGCTCACATATATAGATACATTATACAAAATAAAACCTACATATAGACATGCATAATTACATATACACAGGCATGCCTACATTAATATTTGGATACCTACACATATACACATGCATACTTATATATATATGTATATATATATATATATATATATATATATATATATGCATAGGTATGTAACTGTGATAATACATATCCACCTCTTCACATTTTAATATGCATTTGTGTATACTAACCCTTAGTTATATAGATCTAAGAACCTCTCCAATAGACCAAATATTCATATTTTCTTAAAGAATAAATTACCATTGTATTTTACCATTACTATTTTCTTTTCGAAAAAAAAAACGAAAAGGAATCCTATTAATACAATAACATCCCAAATATTTATTCCCAGAAACCCAGAGGCGAAAATCCTCACGGAACCTTCCTCCCCGGAATGCATACATTCCGTCACGTCACCCAGGAAGCACCAATGGGGTACTTACCCTTAAAAATAAGAGCTCTCCTTAACCACGTCTCTCTCTCTCCGCGCGCGCCGGCCCCCGCCGTTCAGGGCCGGGCCAGGTGAAGAAGAAAGTAAAATGGCGTCTCCATGTCCTTCGGGGGTACCTGGCCTGCCGCCTCCGCAGTTCGAAAACACAAAAGCCCCATGCAGGAATCCCCTCCACCTCAAGGGCGCGTTTTGACTATACGGCGTATGACCTGGGGACGCAGGACATTCGGAGATGTATGGGGTTGGATAGGGTGAAGAAAATAAGGTAAATGGGGGAAAGGTAAGAGGGGCTTTGATGGGGCGGCACTGGTAAGCGTCAGATCAGTAAGGGCGTCTTAGTTAACTCCCGTGTATTGATGATGGCAATGGGGAAATGAGCTATGGGTGGTGTCTGGACAATAGCCACCGGGGGGGCAATAGGTGAAGGAGGTGACGTCACGCACAATAGGGGTATTGGACTGGATGACGAGCGACTGGAGATGGATGAAGAGCGCAATGGACGAGTAGAGGAGTCGGAGGCAACTGTTGATCTTCAGCGGTCGGGCTTTCGGCCTATGAAAGGAGCTCTCAAGGTCCTCTGACACCCTCCGACCCCCGAAGAGAAACAAAGAGGCTTAAGCTCGTGGATATCCTTTTCACTTTCATCCGAAGAAAAGAATAAGAAAAAAAAAAAAAAGGAAGAAAATTATATGGATGTTGACATGGGAATTATTTTGAAGCTGTTTTGAGTGACCTAAGCAATAAAAGTTTCGTAATGTATGTATACATATCTATATATGTATATATATATATATGTATATATATATGTATATATATATATATATATATATATATGTATATATAACGTGTGTGTGTATGTATACAAACATAAAAGTATTTGTACTTGTATATATTGAAATTTAACATATATACGTACAAACACACACGCACGCAGGCACATATGTACACACGCACTCACATATATACACATGCATGCACACACGTACACACACACACACACACACATACACACACACACACACACACACACACACACACACACACACACACACACACACACACACACACACAAAAATATATATATATATGTATATATATGTATATATATATATATATATGTATATATATGTATATATATATATATACGTATATATAAAACATAGGATTACTCTTGCGTTACCTTTGAGAAGGCTTTCTACATAAATATTCGTGGTTACTAAAGGCGTTTGCTCAAACAATACTACATACTTCTCTTGGTATTCCGACACACAAAGCCCCCTTTTGAGGGGGTCGCTCCCTTTTGGGTCCATTTTGGGGCAGTAAATGGGGCATGTTTGCCCCAAAAAGCCATTGAAGCACCTTATTCACAGCGACACATCGTATATCCAGATTTCCAAAAGGTCTTTGAAATTTCATGAAGAGATTGATATTGATTTTCTTGGTAAATGTGTTGTCGACAGCTTGAGAAATGTGTTATTTCATCAAGTTAAAACTGCACATATGGTTGTGATATATATATATATATATATATATATATATATATATATATATATATATATATATATATATATATATAGTATATATACATATAACAAAAAAACTTGTATGTGTATTTGTAGAATCATCTGTTTAGAATTTATGAATATTTTTTGCCTATATATACGTATATATCTATATCATACATATATATTTGTTGATAAAATTTGAATTTGATACCGTGAAACAGAAAATTTACTTTCGAATTTTCGAACACAGTCTGTCATTTGAATTTAGAAAAGCTTAGAAATGTAGAAAATAAATTGGAAGCTTTTATTCCTTTCTGGTTTGCTAATCTAGGTATAACATAAATGAGCCAAATTTATATATGACTAATTTATTAATTTATTTTCTTTATTTATTTTTATTTGATTGTTTTGTTTATACTAATTTACGCTTATTTGTTTATATGTATTTGTTTATTAATTTATGAATTTATTATTTCGTTTTGTTCATACAAATTCACGGTTATTTGTTCATATCTATTATATATTTTTTTATGAATTTACAGATCTATTCATTTATATATTCATCTTTATTTACTTAAAATATTGTTTATTTCTTCGTAATACTTTTCCTTTATATCTTTTATAATTTGCTTTTATGTATAAATTTGTCTATAAATTAGTATTTATAGATTTGTATACTTATGAATTTGTTTATATGTGAACATGTGAATTCATATACAGATTTATGGTTTGGCTATTTATTCACTAATTTGTTTATTTATTCATAAAAATATTAACTTATCAAATATTTTGTTTATAAATTTATCTACTTATGATTTTGCTTATTTAATCATTAATTTGTTTGTTCATAAAAATATTAACTTATAAGTTTGTTTATTTATTTATAAATTTCTCTACTTCTTTATGAATTTGATTGTTCATAAAATATTAATTTATAAAGCTATTTGTAAATTTGTCTCTTTACTTAAGAATTTGTTTACATGAAAATTTGTTTATAAACTTGTTTGTTTATTCACCGGTTCGTTTATTTATTTTCAAATGTCAAAAAAATAATTATATCTTTCTGTGCCCAAAAGGGACAATGTACAGGGTGGCCTATAAGTCACTGATAGTTTTATCTTACATGAAATGTATGAAATTTTGAAATTCTAATGGAATATATAGAAACATTACCTGACCAACTACATACTATCTCTTGAGGGCCGAGCAGTTGCCCCATCTTGATGGAGTCACATCTCGGGACTAAGGTCAATTAATGAAGAAATGACCACAAATTCGAACACTTCAGTGGATCAATATGTATTAAGTTTTTGGCAATACTAGAGTGAGGTTAGACGTCTATTTTCAAATACATGTGGCATCATTTTAATGGAAGATACATTCATATTGAAAGAAATGTATATGTAGTGAGCTTTGGGTCAATGTACTAGATTTTTATAAAGACTTGAGTGAGGTCAGAGGCCTATTTGCAAATACATGTGGCATCATTTTAATGAAATATACTTCTATATTGAAAAAATATATATATAGAGTGAGCTTTCGGTCACTGTACTAGATTTTTACAAAGACTTGAGTGAAGTTAGAAGACTATTTTCAAATACATGTGGCATCATTTTAATGAAAGATACATTCTTATTGAAAAAAGATATATATTGGGTCAATGTACTAGATTTTTACAAAGACCTGAGTGAGGTCAGGAGCTTCTTTTCAAATATATGTAGGATCATTTTAATGAAAGATACATTCATATTAAAAAAGTAATAATAATACGGTGAGCTTTGGGTCACTGTGCTAAATTTTTACAAAGACTTGAATGAGGTTGGAGGCCAATTTTCAAATACATGTGGCATTAATTTAATAAAATATATATTAATGTTAAAAAGATATATAGTGAGCTTTTGATCATTGTAATAGATTTCTATAAATATTTGAGTGTAGTCAGAATCCTATTTTCAAATACATGTGGCATTATTTTGGTGAAGAGATACATTCATATTAAAAAGTAATGATAATAGAGTGAGCTTTGGGTCACTGTACTAGATTTTTACAAAGACTTGAGTGAGACCAGGAGCCTGTTTTCAAATAAAAGGAAATAAGTGGTATTATTTCAAGTAAAGATGAATTTATATTGAAAAAATACACTTTTTGAAAAATGTATTTGTGTTCATTGGTGGTGTATATACTACAAGAAGACATGCCCATGTATGCAAGGATATTTGTATACATGTGTATGAAAAATATGTATTATATATGACTGTATGTATTGTATGTACTCATACACACACACGAAAGAGATTTAGTTCTCATAATGATACCACCATAAGTTCACTATAAACCCACTATCGGAGAAATAATAACTGAAGTATAGGGAAACTGTATATTTCGACCACTATCTGTAGTCCTCTTCTGCTGAAGAGGACTACAGATAGTAGTCGAAATATACAGTTTCCCTATACATCCGTTATTATTTCTCCGATAGTGGGTTTATAGTGAACTTTTACAAATGTGTTATAACATACCAATTTCCAAATGCCGCCATAAGTTAAAAAAAAATAAAAAAATTGTGTGGAATTAGACGAAGCGAAATGCACAAAATTTGCCATTTATTTAGAGTAGTTACAGATAATTTCATTTGTAATTAATTAAAAGAAAAAACTTAGTATAGTTAGACTGTTTTATTTGGTTCCTTTATTGATTTTTCAATACATCGAAGAGATGGTCGATTTAGGATTGTTGAACAGGATTAGAGAATTAAGGAGCCAATAAAAAGATAGATTGATATATATTTGAATGTTAAGCATACGTAGTCTAACAAAATGAAAGATATAACAAACCAACTTTAACTGATGAAGCACCATTTTGAGCTACTTTCGGATTTTTAACATAAAATAGAGAAACATTTCTCTTCGGCCAACGAAACTTGCTGGTTGACTAACTCTTGGAAATTTGAATGTAAAAAAAAAAAAAAAAGAAAAAAAAAGAAAGAAAAGTACACCAAGAAATCTCCTGTTATGAAGGGGGTCAATAAACCTAAGGTCCATTTTCCCTCCTGTACATGCTCTGGGAATAGCCCTAACGCATCACAATGAACGTCGTACATACTTTGAGGTAAGCCTAACTTTAGATCAACTTACTAGTAACCCTAACTGACTCGACACCCTCCCCCCTCTCTCCTCGTCACAGTGAAGCCCTTAGTCGGTTTTATTCTGGCTAACCTAAAGTGATTATATATTATATTTATATATATATATATATATATATATATATATATATATATATATATATATATGTATATATATGTATATATATATATATATAATGTTTCAGGGTTTTTATGTTTAAATATTAATTATCATGATTTGTTTTTAATGTATATATTGATTATTCATATATTCATTTATACAGTACATTTCTTTATTTATATATTTACCTATTTGGCTATTCAGCTATTTTTTTTTCATTTATTTATATATCTATTTATTTTTCATTTATTCATCTATTTATCTATGATTATCCATTTATTTTTATATATGACTATTTGTTTATCTAATTATTAATGTATTTGTTTATTCAAATAGTAATGGGTTTATTTAATTATTTACCTAATTTTTTATTTTTATCTTTTCTATTCTCTAGTTCTATTTTCGATTCTTTTCAACTGCCAAGGTGTTTCTTTAGGACACGAGTAAGATTCTTTCCGTCGTAGCCTTTAGATAATCTTAATAAAGTAGTATATCGATAACCAGACCATAAACTGTAAAGAGTTCATCAAGGTTTAGAAGACGTCTACTCCCCGCTTGTCATATCTTCAACCATACTCGCGATGTACCGTGACCATCTGCGGTTTCCTGATGGGACCGTTTTCTAACACTTTCACTCTTCATGACCCATTTATACAGTACAATGTGAGGATTTCTTCAACGGTTAGTCTTTCTGATGAGCATTATCCATCAGCTAACCAATGCATGAGGATTTTTTTCTGAGCTTTAGCCTCAAAAGGAGGAATTATTCTTCACACGAACATTTTTTGTTCCGTTTTCCAACACTTTCACACTTCATGACTCATTTATGTAATGCGAGGATTTCCGCAACGGTTAGTCTTTCTGATGAGCATTATCCGCGAGATAAACAAACCATGAGGATTTATTTTTTTACCTTTAGCTTCCAAGGGACGAATTATTCTTCATAAGAATATTTTCTGTTCATTCTCGACTCATCACAATTTAACTGGCATAAGTTAACCCGAGATTAATAAAATCGTTTTAAGATAGCTACAGCAGTTCAGATTTGTTCGTTTGTGAATTTCCCTGAGGAAAAAAATATATCCTGTTTTTGAATTATCGTTATCCTCTTTATTCATTATTCACTTCAGTGTGCAAGATCAAATTTTTTATTTCTAAATTGAACAATTTATTCAGTTACTTGTATTACCTCCATAGGAAATTAATATAATCAACATGTCTTTGAACGTAGAAATTTCCAAATTCTTATTTCGTAATCAGTATTAATCATATTCATATGTTAGGACCTATGAGGGTATACAAAGATTAGGCTATTGAGAAATGGGTAAAAAAGTCGATGATTTAGCTTCCTTTAATAAACCCAAAGCCACAATAAACGAGATTTCACAGGGAACGTTAATGTAATAATAATCTTAAGCTCCCTAACACCCTTCCTTGCGACCCAGATTAAATCTATCGAAATGGTTAAAGACGGTTGCAGGAAGAGATTCAGATGGCTCTCCTTCCCTCCTCCCACCCCCCTCCCGCTCCCTCCCAGTCCAGGTCACCATCTGAACTGCCTTGATCGAGCTGGAAACAGATGGATCCAATTACAAGTGGACTTATGAAAACGGTTTCGGGAAGAGGGGAGGCTGGCGTGATAGACAAGTCTCTCTTCTCTTCTTGAGACGTAGGATGTTTGCATCAGCGACATGACGTCATGTCGTGTTGCTAAGAATCTAAATATTAATAGAAAATAGAATTTAGAAAAATCTCTTGTTTTCTAGAATAAGCTACAAGTGGACTTATGAAAACGGTTTCGGGAAGGGGGGAAGCTGGCGTGATAGACAAGTCTCTCTTCTCTTCTTGAGACGTAGGACGTTTGCATCAGCGACATGACGTCATGTCGTGTTGCTAAGAATCTAAATATTAATAGAAAATAGAATTTAGAAAAATCTCTTTTTTTCTAAAATAAGCAAATTTGACAATAAATAAAGCATGGACTTATGAAAACAGTTTCGGGAAGAGGGGAAGCTGGCGTGATAGACAAGTCTCTCTTCTTGAGGCGCAGGACGTTTGAATCAGCGACATGACGTCATACCGTGTTCCTAAGAATCTAAATATATATAAAATATAGAAGTTAAAAAATCTCTTGTTTTCTAAAATAAGCAAATTGTGACAGTCAATAAAGCGTGGACTTATGAAAACAGTTTCGAGAAGAGGATAGACAAGTCTCTCTTCTCTTCCTGAGACGCAGGACGTTTGAATCAGAGACATGACGTCATATCGTGTTCCTGAGAATCTAAATATTGATAAGAAATATAATTTAGAAAAATCTCTTGTTTTCTAAAATAAGCAAATTGTGAGTCAATAAAGCGTGGATTATGTTTTCTAAAATAAGCAAATTGTGACAGTCAATAAAGCGTGGACTTATGAAAACAGTTTCGAGAAGAGGATAGACAAGTCTCTCTTCTCTTCCTGAGACGCAGGACGTTTGCATCAGCGACATGACGTCATATCGTGTTCCTAAGAATCTAAATATATACAAAAAATAGAATTTGAAAAATCTTTTGTTTTCTAAAATAAGCAAATTGTGACAGTCAATAAAACGTGGACTTATGAAAACAGTTTCGAGAAGAGGATAGACAAGTCTCTCTTCTCTTCCTGAGACGCAGGACGTTTGAATCAGAGACATGACGTCATATCGTGTTCCTGAGAATCTAAATATTGATAAGAAATATAATTTAGAAAAATCTCTTGTTTTCTAAAATAAGCAAATTGTGAGTCAATAAAGCGTGGATTATGAAAATAGTTTGGGAAGAGGGGGAGCTGATTTGATAGACAAATCTCCTAAGAATCAAAATATTGATAAAAAACAGAATTTAGAGAAATCTCTTGTTTTCTAAAATAAGCAAATTGTGACAGTCAATAAAGCGTGGACTTACGAAAACAGTTTCGGGAACAGGTTAACGCTGACGTTTGCGTCAGCGATATGACGTCATATCGTGTTCCTAAAAATCTAAATATATATGAAGAAAATAGGATGAAAAAATCTCATTTTCTAAAATAAGCAAAATGTAACAGTCAATAAAGTGGTAAAAGTTATTTTACCCACTCGTTGGTTATTTTTTGTCTTTAAAGACGAAAAGATGAAAAATGGAGACGGGCGCATTTCATATATTGATCTATCATAAGCTCATTTATCTATTATTTTCTCTTTTATATTCTGAATGAAGATTATCTAACTTCCTGGATGTATTTAAGATTATTTTCTAGTAAGACCAACTTTCTGCGTAAAAAAAACTTTGTCAATATAATATTCTTTTATATTTTATTTCACAAAATATATAACCTGCGTATACCTAATTTATTTTCTAGTAAATCTAGTTTTCTATGCAAAACAGCTCTTTAACAAAACCACAAATACACCTTGATATTTAATAAGGTTTTCCATTCTAAAATTTCATTGGTATGATATCCACAATTCAAGCTTTAGAAAAGTCTGAACCATGAATTGGTAAGAATCTTTCTTGATTAGTTGATTCCATCCAAGTGGTTATTTCCAGGATTAAATTCCGTCTAAATCCAGAGCGATTATTGAACTTTGGAAAAGGGTCATTGCCACAAGCTATGATGAAATATAATTCGGAAAAGTATGTTATTGCTCGCTTGCCAAGTGGTTTAGAACGTTGGTACAAAGTCCTCTGTAAGGGTTACCTCTCCAGCCTCCTGAAAGGGGAAATCCACGACGGGAAACTGATCCATCATCATGTAATTGGTTCCTATTTGAAATGGTATTCCACCAAAAGCTGTAATATATACAAACACATACATTTATATATACACATGCATTCATATACCCAAAGACGTACTGCATACATACATTCTTATGTACATTATACATATATTAATACAAACCTACACTTTTGTAAACATGTATACCTATATGCATATTTACGTGTTTACATGCACATGTACTTCCATGTGTAAATATTAATGTGTTAATGCACGTCCATTTCATACAAAACAATGAAAGAACTGAAGAAATGACTACAACGGGATTAATAAATTATTTTACAAATAAATGATAATGACGATGGATAGAGAAAATCACACTCACTATACAGTATTTTAATAGATGTATAATCAGATAAATGTATGATAAATGTAAAATAATATATAAATAGAATTTATGATAATAGTATGATATATATGATGTATAATGTATGATACATGTATATGTACAATATATGAAATATTTATAATATAAAAAATGTATAATAAAAATGTAATAAACGTATACTCCAAAATACAGAAGATGCACAAATAATTCGATAAATTAAGAAATAACTAAATAAAAAACAGTCACTCACAAATAGGTGTTTAATCAATTAAAAGGTTAATTGATTGAAGGGTTAATTAGTGATAGATGGACACAACCTAAGCAAGGATGGAAATCAGATTAAAGTTAAAGGAAATGTACACAATTAACTTTACAAGTAAGCACACAGTTCACGTAAGAATATATGAATGAAGGAGACTATAAGAGACCATAAGGCCTACACAATGCAGTGGTAACGGGTCAACATGCGACGCCCTCAGTTTCGTGTGATATGATTGAGGTTAAATAAGGTCAAGTAAGAACTGCAGATATTTGATAATTGATGATGTTGTTATTGTTTATTTGCACTTGTTCTACACCTAAATCTGTGCTTTGGTCTCTAATGCAGAAACTTGTCTTTCTACTGGGACACACACACACACACGCACGCACGCACACACACACAGTGTAATATGTGTATATGTATATATGAAATTATATATAATATATATATTATATATATATATAATATGTATATATGTATATGTGTGCGTATATATGTACATGTATATATGTATATATGTGTATATATTTATATATATATATATATATATATATATATATATGTATATATGTATACTTTGTGTGTGTGTGTGTGTGTGTGTGTGTGTGTGTGTGTGTGTGTGTGTGTGTGTGTGTGTGTGTGTGTGTGTGTGTGTGTGTGTGTATGTATGTATGCACGTGCGTGCGTGCACAAACTTTATTAATGCAATTTCCTCTTTTTTCTTTCCCTTTATGAATTTCCCTTAAGGACATCTTGTCCTTTCATTACGCAAAGGTCAGACATAAGGTCCACCCTTGGGAGTACGGGACCATGAATTCGCCACTCCGTGATCATGGCAAGTAAGGCCCATTTGGAAGGACACAGATACGCCCTTTGAAGGCGTATATTACGCTAATGCATCACAAGCAAGCGCCTATTGCATCCCTGGGAGCCGGGCTATGTTGCAAACCAAACCACACTAGTGAACACAAAGGCGAGAATTATGTTGCAATTTACTGGAAGTGCGGCGGGCCAGTGCGTAAGAAGGCGAAGAATGTCGTGGACCCGCGCGCGCGAACGCTTCAGGACGCGAGCGTCTTGATGCGCGACCTGGCGCGCCGGACTGAACTCCGTGTGTCGGTTTTACGGCCATTTTGTCTCCTTTATACTTAAGCCTAAGATTTCTGTATTTTTTTATTTTTTTATTCTTCGTCCTCGTTTTCTGGCTATTTGGGTATATATTGTATAGGATTTGTCTTCTTGGTTATTGGATGATTATTATTTTTTTTTTGTTATCTAGCAGTTTTCAATTTGTTTGGTTCCAATTTTCTTTTGTTTTCGTCCATTCTCCGGTTTTCAAATTCCCTTCTTGACATCTGTGGTGGTTGTCATTGCATCTAGTTTTCTCTTTGTATTTTTTCTTATTTGAACTTATTGGAATTTAAACTTAATTCTCCATTTCCTTGATAAATTTGTTTGGTTTTCGTTTCCATTTGGACAATTTTTTATTTATTTTTTTCATTTTGTCCTGTATTTGTTTACTTTTCATTGAGATGAAATAATGATTAAATACATACATACATACAAACCACATATACATATATACAATACATACGTATATGCATACATAGATACATATATAGATACATATATACATGCATACATACGTGCATACATACATGCAAACATGCATACATACATTAATACATACGTACATGCATACATACATGCATATATACATACATAATTAATACATACATACGTACATACATGCATACATACATACGTACATACATACGAACGTATGTACATTCGTACGTACATACATACATACGAACAAACATAAATACCTATATACATGTGTATATGCATATGTGCATATATATAATATATACATATGTATATATATATATATACATATATATATAATATATATACATATATATATAATATATATATACATATATATATATATATATATGTGTGTGTGTGTGTGTGTGTGTGTGTGTGTGTGTGTGGATACATATGCACGTACATAGATACATACATACATGCATATATACACTTACATACATACATATACACACACACACACACACACACACACGCACACACACACACACACACACACACACACACACACACACACACACACACACACACACACACACACACACACACACACACATATATATATATATATTATGTATATATATATATATATAATATGATATAATATGCATACACATACATGCATACTTACATATATACATATACATACATACGTACATACACATGCATGCATACATATATACATACATACATACATGCATACTTACATATATACATACGTACACACATACATAAACATATACATACCAAAATTATTGAATTGGCTACATGCATGCACATCGAAATAACTAAACAACTTTTACCTTTTTTCTGACTGTCGGCAACCGTTCAAAAAAGAATCGAAATTTGAGCTTGTTAACCTCATCACAAAAAACATGATCACATT
>NC_134779.1:59656743-59659243 GCF_046742065.1 Oratosquilla oratoria
ATATATGTATATGTATATATATATTTGTATATATATGTATATATATATGTATATATGTATATGACAGAGTAAGACAGAGAGAGAGAGAGAAAGAGAGAGAGAGAGAGAGAGAGAGAGAGAGAGAGAGAGAGAGAGAGAGAGAGTGACAGAGATAGTGAGATGGAATGTGACATGAAGACACAGTGAAATTTTGTTATTAAAAGACCTTAACTAACTGAGAAAAGATCTTTGCCATGTTTTTCCTTTTATGTTTAATATTTTTTGCGTCACAGAGTCTGCTGAGTACAACATTCATCCTGCAATCGTGTTGGGCTCATTTCCCCGATCTATAATTACTTCTGATGAGAGAGAAAGAGGATCATGAAGCCTCGAGCCCTATCCCTTGTTATTACAGAGATATTCGTCATAGTAGACTATTTTACTTTTTGTTCTATTTTTGTTGTCATTGTATTTATATTTTCATTAACACAGGTTTCTTTGCATATTCTCTTGTTTATTAACTTATGTATATATATGTATATATATGTATATATATATATATATATATATATATATATATATACACTTATTTGTCTTATATGTTTTAGTTATCTATTTATTTATTGTTATATGCAGGTGTGTGCAAGGGGCTCTTTTAACCAAATAAAAATGACTGTTTTATATATATTTTGTCTAGTTTACTCTAGTTGTTGCTATCTGATCTTTTACTTATCTGAGAGTGCAGCGGCAATCTTTCCATCATTACCCTTTTGTTCTACTCTTTTTTTATCTTTTGTTATTCTATTTCTATTAAATTTCATTTTTCAATTCTTTTTATCTTATTGTACATATATTTTTCTCATTCTATTTTACTATTTATGCTTTTATCCATTCGCTTTTTTAGCTTTCGTTTTGTTTGGTGTAGTTTTTTTTTTATTTTTTTTATTTTCTACTAAAAATTCTTATGATTTTTTACAATCGTTGAAAAAAGGACAGGGTAAATATAAAAACTTAGTGAATAAAAACGGCAAAAGGTAAAGATAATAAAGAAAAAATAAACAATGAACGCGTATTTTTCTATTGTATTAGATAAACTCCCAGAGCGGAAACATGAAGGGGCAAATACAAGTCATCCATGGTCTTCCATATTTAATTAACGTTTCGTCTTGAGGGAGTCATCTTCAGAATAGTATACAAGAATTAAGTAACTATATATATATATATATATATATATATATATATATATATATATATATATGGTATTCCTGCATATATGTACATGAATATACATGTATGTTTATACACTCACTTGAATATGCCGAATCATAATTACCCTCATACATTCTCATGTGTGTGACTGAAATCTACGGGTACCCTTTATGTGCGGATCATTATCTAGGCTTGCATTTTATTAGTTCAGCATATGAATAAAAATGCCTATTTTACTTGCATTTCGTTCGTATACTTGTTATTTGGTGTGTATATTTAAATTGCATTTGATTATCTGTTAGTTTATTTTGTATCTTTTTGTTGTTGTTGAGGTGGATGTATACCTTTAGTTCTAGTAGACATCATAAAAGAAAGTCACAAAATTGCTAGTAAACTTCGTTTCTAAATTTTTCATAGGATTCCTTACCTTAGCCCATCTCGCTTGACCTCACTTCCCCACAGCCTACCTCAATTGTCTTCAGCCTACCTCAATTCTCTTCAGCCAACCTCAAAATACCTCGGCCTACCTCATCTTACCTCTGCCTCCCTCACATCCTTCTTCTTCGTCTCGAACCTCAACTTCGACCCGAAGAAAGTTACTGAGTGACCTTCGCGTAGATCCCCCGCCGAAGACTCTCGACACCATAAGACTTCTGCAAGAGGCGTTTACAGGAGACCTAAAGCCCCGTTTCTCTTTGCCACAAGCCCTCCGGAAGACCTACTACCATCTCGACTCCTCCTTAGGGCAGGAACCAAGAATAGATATTGACCTTAAGATTGCCAACAAGACTCTTTCTGGTCAGCTGATGAGTGATGGTTGGGTCTAATAACATAATTACAAGAGTTGAAGGGTGACTTAAGAATTCAAGGAAGATTTTTTTTTTTTTTTTTTTTTTTAAGCGAGTTACTTGTGGCCCTCAACCAAGGCTAAGACTTGAACCACGAGGATGGAGTGTTTAAGTTTTACTTCGATGGCCCAAGGAGTTCGTTTGTCTTTGGTTTCTATTGCTTATCTTTCTACTCCGGAAAAGTTTCACACATACTCTTTCAGACTCTGTTATGTATTGGGTTTTATTCAAAATATTCTTTTGGCTATCGATGGAAGAAACATCTTTATGAGCTTGCGCGCGCGCGCGGACACACACACACACACACACACACACACACACACACACACACACACACACACACACACACACACACACACACACACACACACACACACACACACAAGTATATACAGGACTTAACGGCACAGTGGTAGCGTTGGCGGCCGCCATTATGGTGGCCCGGGTTCAAATCCCGTCTAGGG
>NC_134779.1:59664243-59666743 GCF_046742065.1 Oratosquilla oratoria
CAACTGAATAACACCCATTACACTTCACTGGGGCCAATCAGCCTTACTCAAAGACAAAAGTATGTTATGAGTATTTTTTATCAGAAATAAGCACCAAATACCTGTGGGACATTCCACGTGGCGTGAGTTCCCCAACAAGCGTAGACATTCACATTCTAAAGGTGAAGCCCTATGGGCCGGCAACTAGTCTCCGGAGTGACTCCAGGATCTTAAACATAAACGAGTTTAGTTGCTGGATGATGCTTGTTATCTTGATACTGTGGGCTTACTATAATGAATAATAGAATCGCTGGTAAACAACAACAATAACAATAACAACAACAACAACAACACTAACAACAACAACAATCCTATACCGACGAGCCTGAGGCTACACAGGAAGAGTAAGATAGGAATAAATCAGGAGACACTTAGTTGTGACTATGTTGCTTCTTTGTCTTATGTGCTCAAACGTCTTGGAAAGGTAACACTCGCTTTAAGCGATTGGTAACAATGTTCCACACATCATATAGGAGAAAGCATGCATTTTCTACTTGGATTCTGCGCTATGATGACGTCCCTATTATCTGAATAAAATCGTCATTTTTTAGCCAGAAGACAATTATAAAAGCACCTTACTGTGTCGTAGGGATGAACTGATGTTCGATTATTTTTCTTAAGAGGAATAAACCCTTCTGATATTGGGCAGAACAAAGTCATTGAAGTGTATATTAGTGTGTCGAAGGTGTATGAATATTATGCACGCAGTTTACAAAGGCGGAGCATGCCGACAGGAGACCTTTTGGTCCATATCAAGGACGGATGCGAAATTATTATAATAATGATAAATAATTAAATAAATAAATAAAAAATATAATAAAGTAAGTAATAATAAATCAAATAAATGCTTAGGTATAGTTAAATAATAAACAAACAGATAAATACTAAATAATAATAAATTCACATATAACTAATAATAAATGAGAATCAAGCATATAATGATAAACAAACAGACAAATAATAACAGAACAAATAAACAATATAACATGTGTTAATCATATGCCTTCCTTGGCTTCCTCTCGGCTGAATAAAATTATATGAAGGTTGATATCACAATTATATATCAGGACTTTTTCTTATCCCTTTATATATTTCCATCTATTCTTACTTTTCTACACAAAGGAATCGTCAAGATAGTCTGAGGTTTCGGGAGCTAAAAGATCAAGTAGATAGTCAACAGAATTATCCATAAATCTATTCCTCTTTACACTAACGCAACCGTACACAGACGTTCTATCAGATGTCTTGTTCAATTTCGACGTTTTCATATATCGTAAATCCCTCATGCGTCTAAGAAAACACCGATCACGACATCCGAAGCGATAAAGGTCCATTTTCGTCACGCTAACTTGGTCCCTAAACACTTTAAAAATTCGAAAATTCCGGACGAAGACGTTTTACATAATTCCAGGACATTCTTGTCTTTGTAACTTCTCCTGGCGCCATACTGGATGCATGTAGATATTATCTATTATGGCATACCTCGCGATTCTCGCCTCGTGTAAACAGGGAACAGCCGCACGGAATATTCCAAATATGGAAGGTGAAGAAAATGGAAAGATAAGACAGTGTGCGGAAGCATTTTAATACAAGGTATATCTCAATTTTTTGGGGGAGTTTATTAGCTCCCTTTCTTAATATATACCAAGCATCTAGTATCCAGTCAAGTGTTTACCAATGTGGCTTAAAGTACAACAAAGCGAATATAAGTAATTTACTCCACCAATCAACATTGTAATACAAGATATGTATATATATATATATATAATATATATATGTATATATATATATATATATATATATATATACTTACTTTTTATTTTAATTTCTATTAATCTATTTTATTATTATTATTTTTTTTTTTGGGGGGGGAATTTTTTAACTCCCTTTCTTGATATATATATAACTAGCATCTAGTATCCAGTCAAGTGTATATTAATTGATCATGTACAACTAAGCGAATATAAATAATTTACTCCAAACTCAAATACAATAGTTACATTGTATCTATGTAAAGGAATTGAGTATATGGCCTTTGCACATGAAGAAATGATGTTCATATAACTAAAGTCCGTTCAAGTCTGGGATGTTAAATTCAAATCCTTTCGAGAACCAATTTTGTTCTTGGTTATTGTCTCGATAAAAAGTAAAAGTTATTATGCCTCGTATTAACAGCTTAGTTACATTTTTCTCAGTTATAACAATTATAGTAACTCTAGTTGAAAAATCTTTTGTCTTCTCGCGGGCCACTAAGACCATCCCGCGGGCCACATTTGGCCCGCGGGCCATAAGTTTGACACCCCTGGTTTGCGTGGTAAATTGAAATGATAAGATGTGATTGTAAGAGACAACCAAGAACCATGTAACTAGTCTGATAAGTACCAGATTTATACCCTGAGAATTAATTGTCTGCAATTCTAGTTCTTGTTATTGTTGGTGTTATCATTGTCGTCGTTGTTGT